>NC_023752.2:54877791-55184232 GCF_000499845.2 Phaseolus vulgaris
ATTGACCCATTTTGGAATAAAAGGTAGATCAACTTTATAAATTTTGTATGGATGAGAAGAAAGTCATTTCTTAACTTGAGTAAGGGAAGAAGTTTTCAATTTTGTTGATAACCATTTAAAAGATATTAAGCCTTTTTTGTCAAAATCATGGCCGTCAACAAAATAAATTATACAAGTGGTTTCTCCTTCTTATCTTGCCAAAAAAACTTTATAAAAAAAAATAGGCGCTTCACACTTTAAAATTATTTTGTCAATGAAACCAGGAATAATGGACAAATAGAAAAATAGATATATAGATAATTATTGAGAGGAAGAGAGAGAAGTAATGACACATAACTGATTATGAATAAAACATATCAATCATTCAATGTTTGTTGTTGAGGATGATGTGATGGATTGACTACTCGTCAAACTATAAATCCTTTGGTATGAGAGAAGTTTTACTCGAGTCGTACAATTAGAGCCAAATATTCTTACAAAAAATGGATTTGGAGAGTTTTAAGGTGGAAAAGTAAAAACTTCTTTGTGGACCGAGCTTTGTGGTGTTGACTAGTCATAAAAATAGATAGAAGATGTCCACTTGCAAAATACTCTTTAACGCTCAAGCTAGTCAAGATTTAGAACATTTGTGAGTATATGAGAGTATGAAGAGTTAGATGTGTATTTCATAATATAGTTATAATCTATTTATAGGTTTTCTTAGACTCAAACCACTAAAAGACCTCAAATAGTTATTATGATACATAAATAGTTTTTTTAATAATAACTTATAATTTCTATAACTGATTTATGTGTGTTAAAAAAAATAGTGATTATAAAAAAGTATTTAAAACGAATTCTCTTAAAATCAATCATTTCTTATTTTTTTTTAAGAATAATTTCTCTGTTAAGATAATCACTAAATTATTTTATACTAAAACATTTTTTTAATACAAAACAAAGGAATCCATATCTATCAAATCTCATTTTATAATATATCACTTGTACGTTGTACCTAACCATGTATGAACATTTGATTAAAGAAAACAATCTTTGAACATTGACACATAATGCTAGTGAAAAAATAATTAAGAAAAACCCTTTATATATATATTTTAATTAACTCCATAGTTAAATCTTAATTAAGTTTGCTGATAATAATGGAGAAATAAAATATAGAATTAAGTTGTTTTTTTTTATTGAGATAGTTAAATTAATTTTTAAGATTTTTAATGCGTTTTTATATAGAAAATCACTTTTCTTCACCGAAGTGTTCCAAAGCACAAACTGCATTTTCCAGCAGCTATCCAAACAGGCTCCTCGGTGTCTGGTCGGAACAATGAGAAGACAGAGTATGCGATTCGTCACATCACAATTCCTTCACATTTTCTCTCTTACCTTCTTCACTGTCATTACCTCTTCACTTTCACAGTCCAACCAGGTTCACTTCTCTATCTTACTTTTTTTTTCTTCATATTTTGATTTTCGGCTTTCTCTTTTGCGTTGACCAAAGAGTTAGAACTTCGATTCTCAAGTGTTTCATCTTTCTATGATCATCAGTAAGAGCTTAGATTCTCGTTTCCACTAGTTTGTCTGCTGAATTCGGTTTTTGTCTTTTTCGAATGATTCGGTTTTGTGATGCTGGAACTGAATTTCCATCGTCTAAGTTGTTGGTCAAAGGAGGGACGGTTGTGAACGCTCATCACCAACAGATTGCTGATGTTTACGTGGAAGATGGTGTCATTGTTTCAGTTAATCCTAACATCAAGGTATTTGATGAAACTCCCTAGCAGTAGTCATGCTTAATTTGCTTTGTAACAGCTGTTTTTTTTTTGCTATTTTCTAATGACTGATTCGGTTTCATTCCTAGGTTGGAGATGACGTCACTGTCATAGATGCCCTCGGCAAATATGTCATGCCAGGTTTCAACCTATTCAACTATAATCATCTCCTATTATTGTTAGATCAAGGACATGTTTGGATGCAATGCAAGTTAACACGTTTTTGAAAGTTTCTAAATAGGAAATATAATTTTTTTTTCTGCTAGAGAATCTCTAAAAAACTCTTCTAGCTTGTACCCAAACAGAATAAAAATTAGAATTCATGGACAGTCTCTATGAATACTCTTTTTGTTAATTGACCAGGGGGCATTGATCCTCATACCCATCTAGAATTCGATGTTGGTTTTACTGCAACGGTTGATGACTTCTTCAGTGGTCAGGCTGCAGCATTGGCTGGTGGGACAACAATGCACATTGACTTCGTAATACCACTGAATGGAAGTTTGATAGCTGGTTTTGAGGACTATGAAAAGAAGGCAAAGAAGTCTTGCATGGATTATGGTTTTCATATGGTTATTACCAAATGGGACGAAAATGTTTCAAGAGAAATGGAGCTCATGGTCAAGGAGAAAGGTTGTGATCTATTATTTCCTTGCACCATTTTGATAATTTGGTTGATTAGGGATTAGTAGTAATCCTCTGGGTGAGGGGTGAAGA
The DNA here is from genome assembly GCF_000499845.2 of Phaseolus vulgaris. Taxonomy (NCBI): domain Eukaryota; kingdom Viridiplantae; phylum Streptophyta; class Magnoliopsida; order Fabales; family Fabaceae; genus Phaseolus; species Phaseolus vulgaris. The sequence goes on from NC_023752.2 coordinate 54,880,269, forward strand.
ATTTATTCCCAGAAGTACATATTTGTTCTTTAATTTCAGGTATCAACTCTTTCAAGTTTTTCATGGCATACAAAGGAATTCTTATGATCAATGACGAGCTGCTTCTGGAAGGATTTAAAAAATGCAAGTCTCTAGGTGCCTTAGCCATGGTCCACGCGGAAAATGGAGATGCTGTGTATGAAGGACAAGAGAAAATGATAGAACTTGGAATAACTGGTCCGGAAGGGCATGCTCTTTCAAGGCCTCCAGTGGTAAATTCTCAGATTTGTTCTTTCATGATGAATAATGAATTTACTGAGTAATGGAATGCTAAAATTGGCATGCCTTGTTTCATTTTATCTTCTTCATTGTCTTACCAAACTATAACATACAATTTTCAAGCTGGTGTCAAAATTTGGCATACTTATGATAACCACCGCAGTTTGGCATTTGTTGTTTTCCGTTCTTATCTGTTTTGATCAACCACATATAGTTGGTATTTGATTATATTGATTACTTGTTTTCTTTTCCTATATTTCTCATATTTATCACACAGTACATTCCCCATTGGACTTTGTTGAACTGTATAGGTGGAAGGAGAGGCAACTTCTCGTGCCATTCGGTTAGCAGATTTTGTAAATACTCCTCTATATGTGGTTCATGTAATGAGCATTGATGCAATGGAAGAAATTGCGAAAGCCCGGAAATCAGGTTCTTCAATCCTTAGTGCTGGTTTCAATTTTTATTCATGTATGCATTCGTTAGGAGAGTAGTAGATTATTATTTTGGGGAGAAATGCAAAAAAAAGACATTTAACTTCCATAATTTGGCTAACTTGAGAACCATTTATAGTTCCACTATTGTATTTTACTGTTATCTCCACTCTATCATAAAATGTAGAAACTCATGACAACTCAACTCAGGACAACTCAAATCACTTGAACTTAATTGAGAGTCTAGACTTAATTCTGATTGTTGTGTTGTGTGATTGAGGGGGAATATTGTCTTCCTGCTTTTTACCCCTATCTCTTTGTTCTGTACTTTTCTGATTTGGAGGAGTACTTATCAGGTGTAGTTTCTCTCTCTTCATTCAATCCTGAAAAAAGAGTTTTCTGATGAATGGTCACAAATGAAGATGAACAAAAGGATCTTTATATGTCTATGCATGACATTTTAAGTTTTATTGTTCCCCGATAACTTGTTTTTTCGTAATAGTAAGGTCAACTATTTGTTTTTGTGCTGAAGGACAAAAGGTAATTGGAGAACCTATTGCCTCTGGGTTAGCCCTTGATGAGTCTTGGCTTTGGCATCCTGACTTTGACATTGCAGCAAAGCAAGTGCCTTCACTTGTTTCAATGTTTTTTTCACTGTCTTATATTGCTTTGAATTGTAAGAACATAAGCCTTATTCGTGCTCACGTTTCAGGTATGTAATGAGTCCCCCAATTAGGAAAAGAGGACATGATAGGGCCCTTCAAGCTGCCCTTTCAACAGGAGTTTTGCAGGTTTCATATAATGATTCAGGCTTAAGTTCAATAAGCATTTAAAGATTTGAGGAAATAATTAGGGCAGTATCGGCTACAAAATGCATCCTAGCATATTCATTATTCCTGATCTATGTATTATATATGCCCTGAACTCAGTTATATACTCTTTTACTAAGATTCTTTTTGACCAAGGTTACCTTTTACAAATTTGCAGCTGGTAGGAACTGATCATTGTGCCTTTAATTCCACTCAAAAAGCTCGTGGAATTGATGACTTCAGGAAAATTCCTAATGGTGTCAATGGTAATCACAAGAAAGTCCTGGATGTTTGTGGCCTAAATACATTCTTGTTCATTTGAAATGTTTCCTTACTAATATACATTGCAAATTTGCAACCAAAATCTGTAGGTATTGAAGAAAGAATGCATTTGGTATGGGACATCATGGTGGTAAGACATCAATTACACCACCTTAGCATCCACTTTTTTTTAGGTTGGAGTAAAATGGTGGCGAGGATAAGCTCTTAACTTGAACTTATGGTTTGTGCATCTCACAGGAGTCTGGCCAAATAACCCCCTCTGATTATGTCCGGTTAACAAGCACAGAATGGTATATTTTCAGTTAATCAAAGTGAATATTAGCTTCCAGTTCTTGGAAGCAGTTTGGTAAAGTTGCCAAAAGCTAAAAGAATTACTGATTTTTTTTTGTATGATCATTCAAGTGCTCGAATCTTCAATATATATCCAAAGAAAGGAGCTATTCTCCCAGGATCTGATGCAGATATTATCATTCTGAATCCAAATTCAAGCTTTGAGATAAGTGCAAAGTCCCACCACTCTAGACTGGACACAAATGTGTACGAGGGAAGGAGAGGAAAGGTACATGTTTAACTATAAACTGGTCCATATAAGAGTTAAATCTAGTGAATTGAGTGCAACATCAATCCTTTTTGCCAGGGAAAAATTGAAGTGACTATTGCAGGAGGAAGAGTTGTTTGGGAAAATGATAAATTAAAGCTTTCTCCTGGTACTGGGAGATACATCCAAATGCCACCTTTTAGTTATCTGTTTGATGGACTGGATAAGAAGGATGCCATTTATCTGAATTCCCTTCAAGCTCCAGTAAAGCGAGCCAAAACAAGTAGCTAGAAAACATCTCAGATATTTTTCTAGTCAAATTACAACATTTTATCCTGTGAAATTGTTGCTAATCTTCTACTGTTTAATGTGATACTTAAATCTTAAGATTCTCCTAAAGAGTTAGTATTTAGTTTTGTGTGGAAATAAAGAAAAAATATGTATGTTGTAATAAATGTATTTCACATTACCCTTTTCACTTATGTAATGTAAAATTGCAGATATTGTGTCAAAAGCTGATCGGAGAAAATAGAGACAATAGCTTTAGTCACCACAATACAAATGGAGAGTCTAAAAGGAAAACTTATTAATAATTTATTCTTTCAGGACACGTGTTTCTTTGCATTATATATTTTTATTTGATGACTAAGATAATTATATTAAAATTGTGGTTGTTCTCTTCAAAGATATTTAGTGAAATCTAAAACTTATTATGAATGATTCTTTTTATGATAACTACAGAGAAAGACAAGTGTTCTTCTGTGTGTCTAAATCTTTTAAATATTCTTTTTATAATTTTATTACACTGAAAATTTATAATAATTATATATTTTTTTACTTAATATATGACATGTTTACAAATGTCATTACAAATTGAAACATATATTTATATGTTCTAAAAAGTAAAACATTACTTTGTAATATCATGATTTTTCAATAATGAATTATTTTTTAAATGATACAAGATACTTTGTTTCAACTTTTCATTGATAAGTATAAATTATATCAATTTTTATTATTGAAGTAGAAAACTACACCTATCTTTGAAGGAACATTCTTAATTATCTATAAAATACATCACTCATAATTTATTTAAAATTGAGTTTTTCCTTAAAGAAGACTTACAATATATGTATTATTTGAGTCTTTTTGAAGTACTTGAAAAAAATGTCCTCTTTATATAATCATTTTGAAATTTATTCAATCTTTTGTACATAATCAACATTTTTATTAGGTATCTCTATTGATAACTCTTCTTTTATAATTATTGGTACTGAATTATTTTCAAATACATCTAATATTAATGATGATAAATCAAAATCTTATTCTACCATAATGAATAAGGAAGTAATTTAAATTCCTTAATAAAATATTAGTGAAGTGGACGCTTATTCAAGTATAATCTTTTGTCATAAATATATAAAACCAATTATAGAATAGAAAAAAAAAATATTTTGGAAGTATTTATTCCATAACTATTCTCTAGTTGAATACTTTGAATAATATTTTGTTATAATTTTTTAGAATTTTTAGAATTTAATTTAATATAAGTAATTATCAAATTTATTATACTTTAATATTATAAAAGATAAAATTGGAAAAAAAAAATACAAAAATAATTAAAATCAACAATTTAAATTAAAATAATTCATAATATATAATTTTAAAAATAATCAAAATGAAAGTTAACAATATATATATATATATATATATATATATGAGAGAGAGAAAATAATAATTAAAATTATTTATTTTATAAATGTGTTTTTACAACACTTTATTTGATGTATAACTATGTGGATATAATATATTGTATAAATATTAAAGACCATAATATCCTTGGAGAATATTAGGATTGAAAAGAAGAGGGAAATAACAGCACTGCAAGTGTGACTAAGGCAGCGGTGCTTCATACTTCGCCGCCACCTCTGAGATGGATCCGCCATTGTTATTAGGGTTCGAAGAAGTAGCCAACGTGGTTGCGGAATCGTCGTCGTCATCAGGCGCACGAAGATTGGTCCCTTGGTTGAATTGGGACGAGTGGCTCTTTGTCAAACGCGCGCTCTTCTCTAATTCGCCTCACTCTGTTTCCTCTGCTCTCAAACGAGTAAGTTTCTCAATTCTTTCTCATAAGACACTGCAACTTCAAATCTAACCACGTTTTGTTTCTGCGTTTCAGATATCCACATGGCGAAGTCGAGGTTCGTTGCCGGTTTTCATCGAAGTCACTGCTTCCATCATCGAAATTCAACTCAAAGACTCCTATTTCAGGTAACCCTAATTCCTCTCCTCTTGTACCTCTTATTAACATTTTCTATTTCAAATTAGAAAATAATATATATGCAAAATACATTAGGTATCTGATAAACTTTAAACAAGTTTGTTTGATTTAATTGTAGGCAGGATCATTTGAATGAAGCTTCTCTTTCGGAGGAGATGCTTGCTATGCTGTATTGCATGGCTATCATGAGGTTTGTTTACTCTGCCTTTCTTTTTTATGCTTCTTTTTGCCATCAATAGTGGCTTTTTGAATTTTTTTTCTTGCAAAGTATAATTGTTTTGCCTTTTGAAGGCTTGTGAATGGTGCTGTTGAGAAGACGCGCAAGAAAGAAGTGGCATCGATTGCAGTGGCAGCTGATGCTATTGGTATTCCGCGCATGCTGATTGATATTCGACACGGTGAACAAGTCTCCTCCTACTTTTTTTAATTATTGTTTTTGTTGTGTCATAGAATGGGACATGATCTTCATAGTGGTCAAATGTCGTAGAACTTCACATGATTGTTTCTTTCATTTCATTATGTTTAGAGGGTCATGCCTTTTTTCTTATTTATTGCTGTAATTGCAGAGGGATCACATCGTGAGCTTCCATCACTTAAGATTGTTCGCAGTGCTTCTGTCAAGGTATGTAAAGTTCATTTCAGTTTGATTGATTATCTGTCTCAACCATCTATAGGCTATGTTGTGATTAAATTCTTAGCATGTGGGTGCAGTCAATGATGGGGTTAGATTGTTTGCATTCAGGAAGCAATTGTACCGAATTTTCTTTCTCAATGTCCATAGGTAACTGTAACATAATAGTTTTGAATATATGAAAGAAAAACTTGTTGTTCTTTTAATGGTATCAAAAGACAGAGTACATGCATATTTAGTCAGTGAAATATATGCTATATTAGCAATTGATTAAGTTATTTTCTGTTTTTAATAACTGCTTGATTGCTTTCAGACATTAATTTTTCCCTCCTCTGTGCATCTTTCTACATTGTTTATTGTTTAATTATTTAGCACTATAATGATGCAGTTCAAATGATATCTCGAACCATTAAATATGCAAGTTATACTCTAAACTCAGTCAATGTCACAAGACCTTGGTAAAATGTACTTTTAGACTTCACAGGAATGTAAGAAACAAGGTGATTGTTTATCACTTTCGATGTGCCAGCTTGACATTATCATGTCAGAAAGTGATCTTTGAAATCTACTATGTGGTTTGGAGTTATCATCATCCTCAGAATAATGCATACTGTTTTTTTATATTTTAATAGTTCCATAATTGAATAATTCTCTTTTAATTAGGAATTTGAACCTTGAACTACAGGATGTTCTTTTTTGGAGTAATTGGACTGATTTATCATTTAACACACAGAAAATAGGAATATTTATGCAAATGGCTTTTGATAATTTTCACATGAGCACTCAATATTGATGAGATTTCAGCTTGTTAAAATGTAACTGGAAAGAAAAATGGAAAGCATCCTGGTTTTCTCTTGTGGATTTAGCTATTTCAATATGGACAATTTCTTCCCATAACATGTATGGTTATTCCCAAACTCATCTAATGTTGGTAATAATTACAGGCACTTGATTGGTTAAAATCTTATTATTGGGAACCTCAGAGCAAAGCAATTCCTTTTCAAGGTGAAGGAATAACAAAAGTCAAGAAAGAAATTGAGTCAAAGATTCGTGAACTAGCTATCTTCTTGAAAGTCAACGGGAGTGTCCAGTCTAGTTCTTCACAGCTAAAGGGAAAACGTCTGTAAGCTTTGTTCATTTTCATCATATTTTGACTTTAGTCATTGTCTTGCACTAGCTTATTTGAAGTAAAATATCTTCCATTCTATGTAGAATGGAAGGTATTTAGTGTTGAAACTTGTGTCTATGGGAAAGTATGTGATTTAATTTTGAAAGCCCAATTTGAAAATTTGATGGTTAAATGTCTTTTGCCCCATTATTTTGTGATCATGTATTTTTTTCTTTAGGATGCATAATATTGGTCTTTTGGATCTAGTTTTTTTTTTCCCTTTCGTGATAAACTAGTTTTCTTCCATCCTAATCTCCAATATACTATTCCAATTCCTATCCGATCAGAAATAAGAAATATTGTAAAAGTAATTGAAGAAACAATGATGTCCTTGCTGCTTTCTGTTTATTTTAAGAATGTGATGTACTCTCCATGTAGTTTGTGATTGAGTTGTACTTTTTGTTTGTTTGTTATATAACCTCATTTATCTAACACCATTCCTTGTGTGAAAAAAATAAAAATTGAAACACCTGTATGCCAACTTAGTTTTCTGCTCATGGCTTGTTTTGTCCTCTCCCATTCACTCACCTTAACTTCAGCTCCATACTTCATTTAAATATAAGGATGAATTTTTGTAGTATATGGTAAGGGTAACACATGTCAAGGAATTTTTGAATATATGGATGTGGAGTTGATGGTGTAGTATTGGTTTTAGATTGCATTGTAAGTCTAGACAGATAGATTATTTTGTTGATAAGATGATATTCAACTGCATATTTTTCCTGCAGTTCAAGGTTTTATTTAAAGAAAAAGTTATATCTTTTGAAGAGCTACTCCTGTTTTAACTTTTTTACAATTTTTTAGAATAGAAAATTTGTTGCTTTAGAAAATTCTGATGTGTTGTGTCTTTTCTCTTTTAAAGGAGTCAAGCATGGTGAATTGCTTTTTGGGCGTAATAAGCTTTTTTCTCTTATGGTTGGCAAGAGTCAAACATCACGAACTGGAGGTATTATATGTTCATATCTCTTAATACAATAAAACTTATTTGTTGTCTTTGTTTGCCTTTGTGTGTGTGTAGAAGGGCGAGGGTGTGTGGAAGGATATGGGACAAGACATTCTTTAAAATTGTCTAAAGTCCGTGTAGCAAAAAAATAAAGTGGAAAAGAAGGATGCAACGCCATTTGTGTCTACTTAACCTCTTTTACAGGAAACTGTTATTTTTTGACCTCTTTCTGGGGTTTAAATCACAAATTCTTTGAGAGTTCCTTGCTTTATTATGCAAAGAGATTGATTTACCTGTTTTTGAATTGGTGTTCTTTTCTTCTTTATCGTGGTTGTTCTGCATTAGGAGGATTCTTGACCATCTCATATATTTTTTTTCTTAAGAAATTCAAGTGTTGGGTTTCCTTATAATAGTTGATCGACCGAATAATTGAGAGTCTTTTGAGATTTTGGGTATTTTTATCTTGCTCTGAAAAATAAGTGCAATTCTTATGAGATATTGTGGAGTAGCTTCAGTTTTCATTATTGTTTCATGGTATTCGTGTACTAATTACATGTGAATTGCAATACTTTCAGGATCTAAGAAACAGATAACGAAGATCTTGAAATGTGTTCTTCGGTTATATTCCTCCTTTTCTTCAGAGATTGTATCTGTGTTGTTGGAGTATCTTTTGAAAGCTTTAAGTTCCTCAGAGTTGGAAGAGAATGCAAATGATGCTTCAATTGGTCTAACCACAGAGAATGTTTTGGCTGATTGGAAGCTTGTCATACTCAAATTGTGCAATAAGGAACCAGAATTAGTTCTGAATCTTCTTAAGGAAGTCCTTGATATGATTGAGACTCGGGAAGGTATGAAGCATAAAGAAGGTTGGTAGCAATTTTTTTCCTTATACAGCATCCCTTTTCATTATGTAGAGTTTCTTGTTGAAGTTTAATTTCTGTTTGTTTTGGGGTACTTGGGATGTATCTTTCTTGTGTGCTTTTCTTCTTTGATGCCCTGTTCATTTTCTTATTAAATGACATACTTTCTAGGGCTTTTGTGAAGTACTACATAAAGGATATGTTTTTTTTTTTTGGGTTCCGTTAAGTATAGCTTCTGCCTTAAGCCCACATGAAGTCAGATATCGAGTCTTAATTTTTTTGTCCTTCGTTTTGGTTTGGGTGTCTGTTTTTTTTTCTTTCATAGCACATGATTTTACTTGCTTAATTTCTTCGTTATTAACCTCAAACGTGCTTCTTTTTTTTTAAATTTTTGGTAGATAACCCAAATATGGGGATTTCACAATCGAGGACAGAGTTTCGGCTTTCTTCTTTGTTTGCATGGCTTGTTGGAATTCTCGGTAAAGTTCCTTCTGCAGCAGCAAATATGCCAAAAGGTGTTATGCTTGAACTTGTTCGTAGATGTCTTCTAATATCACAACTTATGAACAAGCAGCTCATGGATTCAGCACTTCAGCTTATAGAACTGATGGATGACCGCTACTTGATGGAGAAAGTTCAAAAGCTCTCTCACATTAGTTTGTCGAATTTAGAGCATGCAGATGATCAAAGCTCTTTATTAACTTCAAATAACATTATCCAATTTGAGGAATCTATACATGAAACAGCTAAAAAGCTAGAGTTAATTAAACATCAGGTTATGAAAAAGAAAAAACCAATGACGATGGATTGTGACATTAAAAAACCACAGACATGGACTTTAGCAAAATCATGGAACCCATGTCCAATTGGAATGTTGCCCCGTGCTGTTGGGTCATCCGGCTGTCTTCCCGTTCTTGACATTATCAACAATGAAAAACAGAATCAAGAATCGTCTAGTTGTTTTCCCGTTGTTGACGTTATTGACGATGAAGAACAAGATCAAGTATGGGAAAAGAAAGAGAATTGGAAATTGGCCCCACATGGTGCCAAGAGAGATGCCACAATAGACCCTCTGCAACTTGATAATTCAACTGTTAAGAAGATGAGGGAGAGCAAAGAATCTGGTGAATTAAACAGTGAATTGCCACTGCAAGGGGACAAAGGATGTCTCATAGTAGGCGGAGTTTGGAAGAAACTTACAGAAGAAGAGCTCCTAGTAATTGAGTCTTCTGTAAGGATTTTAGTTTAATTTATAGTTACTGCTTAGTTCTTAGCAAGATTGAATTCATTATATGTTGATTATTTGTATCCTCATTTGCTTGTTTTTATTTTAAAACGTATGATACCTATAAGGTGCGTAGCCTGAAATATGCAATTTCATGAACATAAGAGAATCATCATGTAGCTTAATTACCTGAACCACATTCTTGCATACAATAGGAATTTCATTCTACATTATTTTGCCCTTGCTCCATTTTCATCTTCAGTCGGTTGCAGTTGGACGGCAATGCTGTATCGTGGTAGAGAAAAGTCCAGCAGGGGCGACCTGAGAACACATGAGCTGAGCATTCTCATACAAGGCCACAAGCAAATAAAATATGCATTCTCATGTGGTCTCGGGACGACCCTGTAGAACCCCTCTACCTCAACATATTTGGGAAATGTCTTTACCTTAAAGGGCGACATTAAACTTTGATTAATGGTTTTCTCAATGTAATGGGTTTATCCAATTTCATTCAATGGAATATATAGCCTTAAGCTAGTACTTCTAGGCTTGAATGTACTACACCGAAGTACTTATCGTAAAAATGAAGGGCTTGTGTTAGAGTACAACTTTGTACTACTCGTTCACACATAGCTCAAACGGGATGTAGTACTACAACTTCCCGTTGCCCACACGTCAAAGCCAATTACTAATATAAGTTTTTTCTTACATAGGTTTGACAAAAGATATTAAACCCAACGCCTAGAATCCCATCAATTTGGATGTGATCAACTGCACAACAATATAATTTTACTTTTAATAAAGTAAGGATTTGTATTAGTAGGGACCCACAAGTATATCATATTATATTATACAGATATTCTAAATGTTGATAAATCCTAAAACTTATAACTTCAATTATATTTTTTTAAACAAAAATATTTAAAATATAAATCATATATAAAAAGTTGAATTCGGGTAGAATTTAAGAAACTATACCAAAGGAAAACAATAATTAAACTTGTAACAAAAAGAATAATTAATTTCCAAGAAGAAAAACTAATAACATGCGTCGTGTTTTCAGAAGATAATAGATTAAAATTGAGTCATTTTTAAGATAATGCAATCTAATTTATTGTAAAAGAGGGCATCAGTTAATCTGAGAACAATAGTTAAAAATTGGGGAAAGGAAAAAAAATTTAATGTAAAAAGGAGACTTAAATATAATTATTTAAGTGGATAAGTAAATGAGATTTAAAAAGAAAAAAAATGTTGAAAATAATTAATAATTTAGGAATTTAAAAAAGTATATAAAAAATGATGGTATGATATATCTAAGAGTATTTTAAATAAGAGTCCTTATACATGAATTCTTATCAATTACCCATGAACCAACAACACCATGAGAATGAGAGATTTCAATACAAAAACTTATACAAGAAACATTTTTCCAATTACAATTCTATACATGAGAATGCATTTTATATGGCTTAGAGAGTCATATTAACTACAAAAAAATGAAGATGTTGAAAAACTTAATAACATAATTATCGATTATTTTTTCAGGAGAACAACATAATTTATTATCATTTGATGAAGTTGAAGGAGACACATAATTTATACCAACAAGAGTACTTGCACTTCATTGCTCCCGCTAGCTTGCCACCCCATATTTTAAAGCTTAAAAAAGGTGCACCATTAATGTTGTTGCTAAACATAGACCCTAAATCGGGGTTATGTAATGAGATGAGATTATTTTGTCGTGGGTTCTACTTGAATATATTGGATGTTGAAATCTTGATCGGTCATCATGTTGGAAAAAGATCTTTCTTATCAAGAATTAAATATAAAACAACAAAAAGTGCAAGTATCCCATTTGTGTTTATTAGGAAACAATTTCTTGTGAAATTAAGTTTTTCCATTACTATAAATAAATCACAGGGACAAAACTATACCCAATGTTGGAATTTACCTTTCACGACACGTTTTTAGTCATGGTCAATTATATGTTGTATTTTCAAGAGGTGTTTCTCAAGCTTCAATAAAAATTCTTTTTAAAGAAGGACACCTTGAAGGAGAAGATGAAAATTTTACCAAGAATGTTGTTTATAAAAAGATATTTTGTTATCTCAAAATCAGATATTGTTCGTTTTATTTATGTGTGACACATAAACATAAGTATATGTTAATATTCTACTTACACTATTTGTTATTATATATTAAAGGTAACATAATATACAAGGTGTTCTTAGAGTTCAATGAAGATATCAATACAAAGCATTTACACATTTATCAAACAGGTAATTATCAATATATGTATATTATATATATATATATATATATATATGTGTGTGAGTGTATGTGTATTTTGTAATTTATTCATAAATGATATTTTTTTCCGTAGGAAACAAAATTTGTAAAACAATGAAATAGTTAGAAGGATAATCAATCACTCACATTGGTTAAGCTATTTAATACCAAAGTATAAAGATTTTACATAATGATGATGATAATGACATTTTTTATTCATATGGATCACATTCTTCATTATTTAGGTTCATCGTTTGCAAACTTATGGATGACGTATTCTATACATTTACTCGATTATTGTTATAGCAATTTGGTGTCTTAGATTTTATTACTGTAAAACCATGACATTATAAATGATTGTTTTCTTCTTTAGAATATATATATATATATATATATATATATATTTACGATATATAACTACTATGTTGACTATGTTTCTTTCAAAATGTATCAATAAGTAGGTGTAGTTAGATAATTTATGTGTCTTCTTATATGTATTCATATTTATTAAAATGAATTTATATTATTAATATAAGTGTGCGAATAATGACATTGTTTATTTGTATTTTAATATTAAATATAAATATATGTAAATGATAAAAATAAAAAAAATGTGGATACAAATGTTTTCGTTAGTATAAAGAATGATGGTATGATATATCTAAGAAATATTTTAAATAAGAGTAGTTACATGAATTCTTATCAATTAAAATAATATTTTAATGCAGATCTTAAGAATTTCTTAAAATTGGAAAGAAAAAACTCTTTTCAAAACAAATAAATTTATGTATGTGGAATTCAATTAAAATATCATTTAAAAAAGATTAAAACATTGATAGATTACCTTATATTAATCGTGAGGATGTTATGTTAGCTAGTACATAAGGGTGGATACGAAGAACATAAAAAAAAATGTTGTAACAAAAGGATCTTAAAATTTAATCAAAATACTTACCACTCATTTCGATTAATTGTGATCACTTTTGTCTTGAACATGTTTGGAAAAGTTAGGGGAAAAAAAGGAAAAAGAAAAGGAGTCAAATGTTTTATGTGTACTCTCCAAATGGCGTAGCCCAAAAGAAGAAAAATAAAAAGCTAAATTCGAAAATCGATAATCACGAGGAATTGAAATGGCATGCAGTGCAAAAATGCATTACTGCACTACTTTGACTGTTAGGAGGAAGAAACAAAAAATAAAAGGGCAATTGGTAAAGATCACAGAGCAAAATGTATGCATGCAGACCTGGAAGAGAGTGAAAGGTTGGAAAAGCCTATGAAATTGCCCTTTCCATTTACTTTTAAATACACGACTATGCCTCCATTTTTCCAATGCTTTGCTCTCTGCACACTGCTTCACCTAAATTGTTCTCTTTCCTAGGTACAAACAACACCATCTTCCTCTCTCTCTCTCTCCACTAACCATCACTTTTTCACCTTTTCTATGCCCTCTCTACATAACAAAGTTCTTCAGAGAAAAAAGAGAAAGGAAAACTAAAACTTGCTGGTGTGGGGATCACTGCTTCTGACAACTCCTTGCTCATATTCTAAAACAAAACAACTTTCAATAAACAACAATAGTTCCTTAAAAACTTACGTTAATCTTAGTTCCATCTTGTTTGTCTCACATTATCACAAATATGTTTAGGTGAAGATAGTGCAACTAAGAAGTGAAAAGAAAGTTTTATATGACTGGAATGGTATTTTATGTATATGGGACCCTTGGTAATGAGAAAGAGAGAGGTATATAGTGTAAACGTAACCACACTTGCGAGACAAATGCATGAGGGGTAATGATGCAAAATTCCAAGTAATAGGAACTATTACTTTACTTATTAATGGTTGATAGACTAAAGCTTGCTCGCATTGTCCTCCGCATGTGAATTTTCATCATTTGGCTGAGATGTGGAGGTGAATTCTTCATCCACTGATGAGCCACTCCATAGAAGGAAGCACATATGATTCATATGACTTTATTAAGGTAGAAACATCAACTCAGAAACCCTCCCACTAAGATTTTCTTTTCAAAATAGTTCCACTATCAGTATAACATGATATAATCATTTTTCATTCTATATTCTATTATCTGCACTTCTCAGAGAATGTTTACCTCAGTAACTTCACCAGATAAAGAAAATGAAATTTTGATAGGTTGATTCATCGACTAATTAGAATATTTTATAGTATATAAATATAGATGATGATATTTCATAATATATAAGTATTTGTAAACTTTTCCTTATTATAAGTCTTATTGAGTTGGATATAAAATTTATTTTGATATCAAATTATTTAGAGCATAGTTTTTTTATTGAAGATTTGAAATATATGCATGTGTTTACAAATACCAGTAATGCAAACAGATGAACAAAAACATATCTTGGGGCTAATAAGGTTTTGTATGCATTAAGTTGATGCTTATAGCTAGCTTCCACTTTTTCTTTGTGAGGGTTGTTTGTTCCCTCCATTAAAGGTACAATTGTGGCTGCAATCTTCACGAAAGAATTAGTTTTTAACTTTTGGTTTAGAGATATTTTCAGTGTAAAAGCAGAAAAAAAAGTTTTGTGGTTGGTTTTCAAAAACTCTTCAACTTCCAAAGAACTCTCTCTCACTCACTCACACACACACATAAAATAAAGAGCCACAGTTTCTGTTCTTCAAATTTCAAGAGCAAAATCATGTGGAATTTAATTAACCAGGGTGTGAGCTTTTACAAAACCTCTAAGCTTTCAAAGCTTCCCTTTTTGTTAATTAATCCAATAATAGTCACTTTTGGAGGCATCTTCTGTATATTAATTTAGTTGCAACATGCTGATCTTCACATGTTATGCATTTAGATTTGTGCATGATACATAAAAGACAAAACTCTCTCTCTTTCCCTTTAAAAAGGCATGCAGTGGGTCACATGGATGGAGATGGATCATGTGATGCAACAACATATATTGCCCATTTCTACTGGAAACTGTAGGTGTACGTTGGTAACATTAACTTTGTAATATTATTAGAATCTTCTCCTTATTGAAATATTATTTGAACCTTTCAGATTCTTAGCAGTGATGCAGGGTATTTTAGAGGTTTCCTAACTACACATTGACCCCCAAACAGTATCCAAAAATTCAAGACTCAAAAAAGATGCATGCTAGGAGCCACAGTACTTAATTTCAACACATACATTTTCAAAGTAATAAAAGTGAGAAAGAAGAGAAGAATGTGGAAAGAAAGAAAGAAACTAGAAAGAGAGTGATGAATGTGACCTCTCCAACAATGGAATCTAGAGCTAGAAGGTTGTGCACAAGATCATTTTCCTCCTTCTCTCATGCATATATGTAATTAGAGGCAGAGCATTGAAAATTGAAATATATGTATATACCTTATCTAGTCAAATGACAGAAGATTCACTTATAATAATTGTGCAGTGTATATATAAATACATTATTCCATGATTGATGACTAGAAGGAGCTACTTCTTCTATATGTTTAGGTCACGGGTGTGCTTTGGATTGTACAAAAATGAATAAAGGTCAGAATGTTCTACCTTGAAAACTAGGTACAAAGAGCTTTGAGAGTTACAATTATATAATAACCTCATTTTCTATTATGTTCTATAGTTCAGTACAGGAGGCAAACTTTGACGTATAGCTGTAGTGGGAAAAGATTTAAAATGGTGATCCTCGTGATCACAACCCAACAGTGATCCCCACAAATATCCCTATGAAATAAGAAAAGGTATTTCTTCAGAAAATAAAGGGTGGTATTGGATATGATAGCTGAAAAAAAAGGAAAATTACAACCGCATAATTCTTCAACAGTGTTTATCTTTTCTGGTTTCTGAGACACTTTTCTCATGCTGGAAATCAAAAGGTCATGATTTGGGTGATCTAAGAAAGTTTCTATCCCATCAATCCTTATTGGTACTTTATTTGAATGAGATTGTTGAAGCATATGGATGAGATTAAGTGGTCATCACTTATGTGTAAATGATAATCTTGATTTCTTCATATGGATAAGAATATTTGATGATGGAAAATAAAGAATAGTGCTATATATGCATAAAGACAGTTCATTTAACTTTTAGTATTTGAAGTTGAATTTATCCTTGATGTGTTCCAAAATTCAAGTATTAGTTATTCAAAAACAAAAAGGTATCATTCAAGGGAACTTATCTGATTAAAATTTAATGCAGAACAAACCAGTCCAATTAACAAATGAATTCTCTATTACACATTCAAAAAGCTTGAGAAGAGTTGAGAATATCTCCTCTTTTATTGGACAAAAAAATATGTAGCACAGCAGGCTTTGGTTCTAGTTTCCAAGCAAAGACGAAGGTGGAGGAGAGGGAGGGACCAACAAATTGAACAACTTCTGACATTGATATAATAGTGGGCCAATGAATATACACAAAAGTAAGTATATTTTCTTTTTAATTTGGAGGACTATCACAACCTTCCAAGTTTCAGTTCCACACAATAGTGTGTGTGATACAGACAAAAATACTTAAAATATCAACTTCCAATTTTAATTATTACTCTAGGAATTTGCGGAGGACATGAGATCTTTGTATCCACAGAAAAAAGATCACTGTATTATGCAGCCTTCAAACTTTTTTAACTTCAAACTCAAATGAAATGATCCCATCTCAGTACATTTTAAGTTTTGATTAATATGCCCTCATGCACCTTCTCTCCAAATGTATAAAAATATATATCCCACTGGCATCACTCCAAAATAAAAATAGAAAGTAGCTCACATCTCTAGAGGCATCACAACCCACCACCCTGCATCACAGAGAACAATCAATAGCTAATTAATAGCTCATTGGATCTTATTATAGCTTATCCTACAAAAATACATTGTTTCTACTGACATGGTTATATGCTTCTTAAAGTTAGTAAACTAACTACACACACATGATAGAGGGGGTCGGACAAAGAATAGTTATTTAAGTAAATGTGTCATATGTTTCTGTTTCATAAAGTTGTAAAATTATGAGTAATGATACTTTGCATATATGTGCATAGAATACTCTTAGTTAACGTTTTTGTTTTTTAATTTCTGTTTCTTATCACATCATATTGTTTATTATATTTGTTTCTATATCTGCTAATTTCTCTTTATGGTCTAATAGCATAGCACATAAGTATATGCATGCATCATTTTTCAAAATATAATGTGAGAGAGAGTGAATGAGGTTGTTTAAAAACTTGGTGGTGTGCTAAAAGTGAATGAAGAGGAGAGCTCCAAAGCATAGTATTGGAAGTAGCATTCTTTGGTTCAGCGATGGCTTTCACACTAGACAGGTGTGAAGATAGCATGGTGTTCACCATGGAGTCTCAGAAGTCAGTGCCTGCTCCCTTCCTGACAAAAACATACCAACTTGTTGATGACCCTTGCACAGACCACATTGTGTCTTGGGGTGATGATGAAACCACATTTGTTGTGAGGAGGCCCCCAGAGTTTGCTAGAGATCTTCTTCCCAACTATTTCAAGCACAACAACTTCTCGAGCTTTGTTAGGCAGCTAAATACTTATGTGAGAATAATGTCTTGTATATGTGCACAACTTCTTTGTTCTCTATATATCCTTCATCATTGCTTTTTGTGCTAATCTTATGATAAATTAAGATTTCCTGTAAGACAATATTTCACCCCTATTGAGTTAGATTTCTCCATCTACTTTTCTTGACAAAGTTAGCCTAATCATATTACTAATTCAGAAGATTTGGGAAATGGAATCTTCTGTAGTGTAAAATCTTAAAAGTACTATGGTCTTGTCTCCATAGTTTTCCTTCACTATTGAACTAGCAAGCTACACAAGTTTCATGATTGACTTATGTTTGTGAAATTGCACATATATTTTCTCATTTTGCAGGGTTTCAAGAAGGTAGCTGCTGATAGGTGGGAGTTTGCAAATGAATACTTCAGAAAAGGATCTAAGCACCTTCTATGTGAAATCCACAGGAGGAAAACCCCTCACCTCTATCAACAACATTACCATATGCATGACCAACCATCACAGCTTCTTCAGCCAGATGAGAATCTGTGTTGGATTGATACTCCTCCACTACCATCTCCACCAGGCAATGATATCTTAGCAGCTCTTTCTGAGGACAACCAAAGACTGAGGAGAAAGAACTTCATGCTCTTATCAGAACTCACTCACATGAAGAATCTATACAATGACATCATATACTTCATCCAAAACCATATAAGTCCTGCTTCCTATGAACAAAGAAGCAGCAGTGCTATTCTGAAGCTGGTAGAATTGGAATCATCACCTCAAGCTCCAAATTTTATCAGACCAGCTAAGAGCCATATCATGGAGAAGTCTTTGGTAAGTTCTAGTGATGAGCCTAATAGTTCTGTGAAGCTCTTTGGGGTTCCTCTTTGTGGCAAAAAGAGATTGCACCCAGGTAACCTTCATCAATAAGAATAGTATATGTACTTCTTACTCAGAACTTCTTCACATTATGATTATCAGCTTTTATTGGACAAATCTCACTGATTTTGTTGCATTTGAAGAGAGGCATGTATAGAAGAGGCTTGTGTTCAGATTAGCTAGATTTGTTTCTTTAGAACTTTCTTCTAGATTATATGTTTCTGAAAGAAAAAAAAAAAAACAGTTGTTTGCATATTTTATAGTCCAAAAATAAAATAGCTTGTTAGTTAATTACTTTTTTTTATCATCAATTTATTTCATTAGTTCCTTAGTTTTATATATAACACACTTTTTAGCTAAGAACCAATTCCAAGAATTCCTCAGAGAAAGGATCCAAAGTAGTGATTACAAAATGACAACTATTCCTGTCAATACTTCAGTGCTCATTTTATAGTACACTCTCTTCTTATAGAAAAGAAGTTTGAACTGGGAATATTATTAAAATGAACAACAAAATATTTTTAACTGTTTTTTCAAAATATATATATATATATATATATATATATATATATATTGTCACAAATCTTCTACAATATATAAGAAAAGAGGACAGCAAAAAAAGAAAAGAATCGTGAAATAAAATATATTTTATGATAAAAAAAGGTAAAAAATTGAGTTGTGAAGAATATTATCAGAATACCCTTTACTTTTATTGAAAATTTAGGATGAGGATAGACTTTATCTAAGAATATTATCAGAATACCCTTCACTATCAGTATAAGACTCTATATTACGTTTGCCAAAAATGATAAAACTTAGATAAAGTTTAATGACGTATATATTTAATCGTATAAAATATGAATCCATTCTTTGTTATGTTCATTAATATGTTCCTAAAGTTTATTCAGACTTTTAAATAAATTTGAATGATTTAATGAAGGTTAAAGATATAAAGATTTGTTTAAATTCTATAAAGTAATAAGTTATATAATAATTTAACAAACAAAAAAACTCCTAATCAACGAACTTCATTTATCCTCATTTGTCCCTCTGATCTGGTTTTTACACGAACTTAATTTTAGGGAGTTCAGATTCAAAAAATACATTTATCCTATAAGAATAAATTTTGGGTTGTCTAAATTTGGTAAAAAAAAATTAAACATATCTATATTTAAATATGTTTTTTAAATTAAATAATTAGATATTAATAGTATAATTTATTGATTTGATTAACAGTATTTTACATCATATGATCATGTATTTATATTGATATTATTGAAATAAAAAAATATAATATAATAATAACTATTATTTTGACCTTTTACACCTAATAAGCATGGGTAAACTACAATTTTAGTTTTTGAAAGTATAAGTTATTATCATATTAATATCTATTTTTTTTAAATAAACTTGAATATTGTGACTTTAGTTCTTAAAAACTTAATTATCTTATTATTATTTTAATCCTTAAAAGCATATGGATATATTATCATTTAAATCACACTCCTTTTTTAATCTTAATGAACTCAAGCTGCATGAATAATCCTTATTTCTTATGCATCTCCATAGCTTCTCACTACCTACTTGGTCAGGGAAAAAAAATTATCCTTTAAAAAATACATTCTTAATTTTATAATTTAATAAAAATATATTTTTTGGATTTTATAAATTAAAATATATTTTTTTAAAGATACATTATAGAATTCGGAATGTATTTCTTAATCATCCATTCTCAAATAAAAAACATCAATAGAATAAAAAGTATTTTAAAAAGTATTTTTGGTATTGTATGTGATGCCACAAAAAATTATAGAAGTGCAGGAAGAAACCATCATAATCCTTTTGGATTTTCAAACTACCAGTTCAAGCCCAATTCCAACACAGTCCAAACTCCTGCATTACTGAATTATATTTTCTAAAAGTTTGGGTCTTTTTCTTTTTAGACCTCCCTAATGTTTAATACACCCCTATAATTTTCAAAATGATATTTTATCTTTTGTAGAAGCGACTTTCAAATTACCTGTTCCTCCTCAGCAGCGTAAAAGTGGTCATAATTGTCTTTTTCCTCTACAGAGTTCTTCTCTTGCAGCAGCGAAGACGGTAGTGATAGTGTGGTCCAGTGAATGAGGGTGTTTCAGTCTTTTCAACTAATAGAGAGGTGCAGTTAGTAATGATGGGGTGCAAGAAGCAGAATTCAAAATTGGACCTAGGAAGAGATCAATTGGACACTCATTTGAAAAGAAGAAAAAAAATGAGAGAGAGGTACTAAAAGTGACAATAGCAATCATCTAGAAATGAATGTGACTGTTTTAGCATCTGGTTCATTATAGTTCACATTGGTAGATAGAGAGGGAAAGAGATAATTTTATAAGGACAAATATGTGGGGTAGGTGCCTTCAAAGGTGGTGGGGCTTTGATGGATCACATGTTCAAACTTTAGGGAACAACTACCAAAAGATTGTTTGCCTTAGTGCAAATATCAATCTAATAACACAATATGCTTAAATTATATATACTTTCTATCTCACTCCTCATCATCATCAATAAATGAAGAATAAAATAAAATAAAATTGTTAATCTCATTTACTTCACAGTGAAAAACAATACAAGAAAAAACCAGCACAAAACAACTTTTTCAAACACTATTATGTGAGTTATGAATTTGGCCTTTTGTAATGTGCATTTAGATAAGATTTTGCACTTTCTTTTATGTTGCAATGATAACTTCATCCAAAAGATTAATTCTTTTAGTAAATTCAAAAAAATCCAATGTTATGTGATGGCAAATACTATTATTACTTTTTACTTGAGGTGTCAATCTATCTGAGATGTCAAGTAGCAAAGTAATACATAAATCTTAAATCCTAAATTCCTTTTGCAATGTGCATTTAGATAAGATTTTGCACTTTCTTTATGCTGCAATGATAACTTAACCCAAAAGATTAATCCCTTTAGTAAATCTAAAAAATCCAGGATCATGTGATGACAAATAACTATTATTATTTGTTACTTGAAGTGTCAACTTAACTTAGATGTCAAGTAGTAGAGTAATACATAAATCTTAAACCCTAAATCCTAATACATAACATGAAAATTTTTTATAAAAAAAATCAAAATAAACTCCATAGATCTTGAAAGGTGCAATTCAACATTACTATTTGTGGTGTCACAAGCCACTGAAAATTGGCACCAAAAAGTGATATCTATTAACTTTTTTGTAGTACAATTCATTCCCTAATGTGTCAAGTGATTGCATTGCAGGGGCAATTTTCTAGGAATGGTTTCCTTGAGCCACGTTGCCCACTTCACAGACCTAAGAAAAAAAGGTTACTTTTTGAATGTGTCAATCTTGTAAGGTGGCCTTATCCACCATTGCCATTCAATTCCTCAGAAAAAGACTTCACTCTCACTCCAATCCCCATTGTTGACCTTACCACACTCACTACTTTCTTTCATTGCTTTCTAAGCTTTTTCTTTGTCACAAACCAAAATGAACCAAACACAACAAACTCACTTCTGTTTAAGTGTTTGACATTTGTGGAATTGCTTAAATTAATAATGCTTCCTCACTGTACTTTTTCTCTATAATCTACTACATCATTGTACTATCAAAAGAGTGTGATGCTTGTGTTGCTACAACTTTGTACCAATTCCACCATTTCATTTTCCATCCTTACAATATTCTGATCACTATCATTATTAGCACCAAGTCATTGATTAGTCTAATCAATAGACTTTTTAAGTTATTATAACTTCTTCTTAATCACGCCATACAATAAAATTATTAAATAAAAATTAATTTTAAAAATAAAAAATAATTAGTTATTATAGTGATTAAATTAAATATTATTGTGGAAAGTAAAAAAATTATTAATTTTGAAATTAATTTTATTATTGATAAATAGTTTTTAAATTGGTATCTAATTAACTACCAAAGTTTTAGCTATCAATTATTTAAATTTTAAATTTAATAACAAAAATCTTTGTAGTTAATTAAATACCAATTTAGAATTTATTTATCAATAATAAAAATTAATTTAGAAACCAATAATTTTTGCAATATCTAAAATAATCTCTAATTTAATCATTTTCTGTGTCTAAAAATATTTTTTATTTAATAATTTTCGTGTAGTGGACTATTTTTTATTTATTTCTTTAGTTAGAGAATTAAGAACACTCTTAAAGGAAAAACCAAAATATTACTCATAACCTTTTCACTAACAAATAGGTTAAGGCTTAAGATGTTAATGAAGGATTATCAACGTCTATTATAGCATATAGAAATAAATTTGATAATAAATTTAAAGAATCATCCTAAATAATTATCATTAAAAATAATTGTGTGTATAATATGGATTATTTATCAATTTGTATTGATGTTTAATTTCTAGACGAAATTTTAGTTGATATTTCCAATCAACCCGATAAGATTGTTTATGTAAAAATTGTAATGTCCTTTTCATTTTGGTAATCATTTGATTGCCAATCATCTACAGTTGTTAATTTATTTATGTTATTACTTTATCTTTATTTTCAAAAGAAAAATAAAATTTAACTTTCTTAAATTATATTAAAGAACACTCGCCTCTTTTTTAATTTTAAAATAAACACACATATTTAATATTATTAATAAAATAATATTCACATTTTTTAACATTTAAATAGATATAATCATCTTTTGTTTTAATAAATACAAATTATTTTTCTATTTTTTTAAAGTGACACTCTCATTTCTTATTTATTTAAAAATATAAAATTGATTAAATTTTAAATAAAAATATTTTTTAAATTGAATACTTTAATTATAAAGAAACTGTCCTCATATTTTTAATAATTTTTTAATAATATTTTACAAATAATTCATTTTTTTATAAAAAAATATATTTTTAAATATAAAGAGATGAAGAATTTTTGTTTGTTATACTATAAATGTAAGAGAGGTGAATAAATATTTAAATATTGAAGGAATATAAGTGCCATTTTATTAAAAATACAATAAAGGTATTTGTTTATTTTAGAATGAGAGTGGATGTGAATTATTTGACATATAAAATAAGTATGCTTTCTTTTTATTTAAAAAAAAAATGTCATTCTTAATACCATGATATGGTGAATAAGATATGGCAAAAAAAGTGGTTGTCTCATTCTAAATCTTGTTTTATTAGTGATTAGGCTTTTAATTAAAGTACCAAAAGAAATAAGTTGGATGATGAAGAGGTGATATTCTTAAGTAAATTATTGAAATTGTTGAAGGTATAATTTTGAGAGGTAGTGGAAGATGCAGAAGCCATGGAATATTGAAAGGCAAAGAAAAACCCTAATGAATGATCTCCACCATGGACCAGAAAGAAAGTAGTGAGTGATGTTTAGAATCATAGCTATGGCTAAACCTAAACCTAAACCTAAGCCTATATATCCATACCTATATAGTCTACCTAAATTATTACACTTTGTGTTATTAAATTCAAGGGAACTTCTGCATTTTCTTCCCAATGATAACGATTGTTCAAGGACCAATATCATACATACATCTCAATCCTTTCATATCTCATGCATCCTATACCAATCACATGATCACAATATTTTATAGTGAAAAATTAATACCTCAATAATATTGTATACAAAAATGATAGTTTCACACAATTTAAACTAAAATATTCCTATTTTACATCCATATAATAATATATTAATACTTTTTGTGAAACTATAAAAAATATTATTAAAATAATAATATATTAAGTTTCTAAGAAAAAATATTTTTTTAATAATGTCAACTTATTACACTACAAGAAAATCATGAACTAGAAGAACTAAATTAGAGACCATTTTAGAAACTAAAAAACAAATTGGTTTCTAAATTAGTTTCTATTATTGTTAAATAGTTTCTAAATTGGTATCTAATTAACAACTAATGTTTTTGTTACTAAATTTATAATTTAAATAATTGGTAGTTAAAATCTTGGTAGCTAATTAAATACCAATTTAAAAACTATTTAACAATAATAGAAACTAATTTAGAAACCCATTTTTGTTTTAGTTTATAAAATGATCTCTAATTTAGTCACTATAATAACTTATTTTTAGTTTTTAAAATTGATTTCTATTCCATGATTTTCTTAGTGTTAATTTTATAAAATTGATGAAGTTTGTATTTATTTATATATTATGAAATATTGTAAATCTTTAACAAATATTTCTCTTAGAATTTTATATATAAATAAATCTTAATTTTTATTAAATAATTGTGTTAATATAATTGATATTTATGTATCTATAAAGTTGATGTAATGGTTAAAAATTTTATGCTCGTGAATATGTTTCTACTTTCTCAAAAACCAAATGATAATAACTAATATAATATACATTCAATTTATACTTACTAAATAGTTGGCATTTATTTTAAATTCAGTTAAAAATGAAATTTTATATCAAATTTGTGTTCACTTAAATTTTATAATATATTAAAAGTAGTTAAAGATAGTATCTTAATCCCTTATAAAAAAAATCATAGTTAGTGGAACTCAACATTATTTGATTTGGGTTAAGGTTAATTTAACTTAGTGTTTTAAGTAAAATGTAAAGATGGGTGTCGTTTTCAGCATAAAGGAAAGTGGATATTGAGATAGGTTGCATTTATTGCATTTGCATTGCATCATCTTCACTGTGAGAAGAGAAGCTCAGTAATAATGCATTCTTTTCTCTCTCTCTCTCTGCAAAAAAAATTGAAAGAATTGTGCTATGGGATATGGTGAGGTGATGGACCACCCAAAACATCAATCACAATATCAATATCACCAAACTTTGAGAGTGAGAGCACCAATAATTGAATATTCCCTCACATTCTTCTTTTTATAATCATATTTAATTTTTAATTTAAAATATATAACCATGCTTTTCACAACACAAGTAATTAAATCCTAGGGAAAGGAGATACACACTCCTTCATCTTCCAATATTTTTTTTAAAATTAAATAAATAATTTAAAAAAATTAAATGTATTTCCTCAAGTAATAAATTGTTTAAAACATGTGAGACATTGATGCATTAAATTGACTTGCTAATTTTGAACTGATCTCAAACAAGTTTGTTTTTTTTTTAAATTTGAATTTGACTTGGTATTAACGTAATGTTAGTGCATATGAGTTTATTAAGTTGATTTAGTCTTTAGGGTGTGTTTGTTAAGTTGCGTTTAAAAAAGTAAAAGTGACAAAGATAAGAGTAATTAAGCAAAGGAAGCAAATATTTTAATTCCAGAAATGAAAGGTGAGATGATGTTTGTTACAGTGGAGGCGGGTGCAGAGGATCAGAATCCTTGGCTCCAACTTTAACCTTAACGAATCTGGTCCTATATACGTTATCCAAGGTAGTTGCCTTTTGTAGTGAGACACGTTTCCCTCCAAGTAGAACTTGGAACAACAAAAACAAATTGGAGAAGATTTTGCAGAGATAAATAAAAATAAAAAGTACTATTGTTAGAGGGAATGGGAATGGGAATGGGAAAGGAACTAAAAATAGTTTTAAATTGATGGTTTTAATTATGATATGTTTTGTGGAAATCCGTGGATGATTGCATGATGAAGGAATAGCCACAGGTTAAGAGTAGAAATGGGTTTTGGCATCCATAAATTTCTAACGTAATCTCAGCCTCCCATTTCATTATTTTGCGAAATTACTCTGCCTTTTTCTTTCACTGTCCACCAGTTGTTCTCTATATTGTCCCACACAAACAACAAGAACAACAAGGAGAAATAAAAGAGAGAGAGAGAATTGTGTGATTGTATTTGCAGAGGAGAGGATAATAATTGAGGTGTGGTGAAGAATTTGGTGGAGTGAGGGAGGCCCTACCACCCTCACCTTCATTATCCTCTTCATCAGAGTCTCTTTTTAATCCTCTTCTGTGTCTATCTGTCCATCAATCTTTCCCACCACCCCAGGGATTGTCCTTTGCCTTGCTTCCATTGTTTTTGTGGATCTTGCGGCTGCTCTGTGGGCTCTTTCTGCATAATTTCCAACTAGCTAGATCTATTTTATTCTAGCTACACACCAATTATATTCCCAGAAGATTTATTCACTTACCAATAAGATTTTTAGATTCTGAGATATACATATAAAAACATTTGTTGCATAGACTCATCTCCCATCTTTTTTCAATTCCATTTCTAGGCGTTGTAAAACTGCTATCAGATCTTGGTGCCCCCACCTCCATTTCTTGCTGTGTCGATGTTCCCATCTTCTGAGGACCACTGTATACAGATTCTTCATTGAATGACAGCTGTTTAGGTTGACTACACGGTTGTGTTGTTCTCTCCTCTTTATTGGAAGCCAATAAGAGAGAGAGTTAGTATTAAGCTACTGTGAGTTTATTTCCATGGTTCATTCGTGTGGTTGTCTACCTAATTTATTCTGATCTAACTTTGGCCTAGGAGGCCCACCATTGGGTTTTGGTGGGCTTTAATTGAACCAATAAAACCCTCATCTTTAAAAGGTGTTTTCTTTTGAAGGTTCCAATTTGCTTCTTGTGTTTCTTTCCAACAAGGAAGGGAGGGTGTGTCAATAATTTGTGTCAAGTAGTGAGGCCATTTTGGTTTTCTTTCCTCTTGATAGCCATTGACGTTGAACAATTTGCATTAAGGTTGTGTTATCACATATGCCAAACTCGAACTTGACCTGTGAAAGACATCTTACGTGCTAATGCTACTTTACTTTATCACCTGCATCTCCTTCTTTCTGTTTTTAAAGCCTATCCTCTCTCTCAAACCACTCCCATCATGGGCTGGTGAGTTGAGATTGATCTCCCCCTTTTTTTACAAAGACTTGTTAGTGAAGTCCATCTCTAAGCTGTTTAGGGGCCACTTTTGGCTTGGTTTTCCTTGTCCAATTCCCACAAGAATGTCTCTAGTGAAGAAGACTCTTACTTCCAAGGTGGAGAGTGTTGAAGACTCCCAAAACATGTCAGTGTTGGACTTGCCAGACCTGGTGTTAGAATGCATTCTTGAAAAGCTCCCTCCAGCTCCACTTTGTCAAATGGCTAGCGTTTGCCGGTCCTTGAGGGAGAGGTGTGTGAGTGATCACCTCTGGGAGAGGCACATGAAACAGAAATGGGGTAGAGTTATTGGTGAAGCTGCTTATAGGGAGTGGAAATGGCATGTTGCTTCTAAAGGGAATGTTGGAACTCTTAGACATGGCAAGCAAAGGAGCTTGATGAGTCTTGTGTCCCTTCATTGGCCCTTTTCATGGATGAGAACCAAGGTGGATACAAATAATACTGGCAAGCAGTCAAGTTATTTGCCTCCTGATTCATTCATGACATGGTATCTTGCTCTTGAGACTGGCAACTTCTGGTTTCCTGCTCAGGTCTATAACCGTGAGGTATCTACGATTGTGAACCCTTTGTGCCTTTTCCTATTGAAAACTTGTATTCTCTCATGCTACCCTCAACAGTGAATCAAGTTCTTTTTTTATGTTAACTGGAATAGAAAATTATTGTGTTTTCTCAGAACTTACATTTTTTCCTTTTTACCTGCAGAATGGCCATGTCGGATTTATGTTATCTTGCTATGATGCTGAACTTAGCTATGATCCTCAAACTGACACCTTCCAAGCCAGGTAATTGGACATGATTCTTGGTGGTTCTAAGTTTTGAAGAGTTTCTACAAGGAAAATAAAGGATTAAAAAGGGAAGAAAAAGAGGATAGATCTAGTGGCCTAATTATTGATTAATTATCCATTACAGGTATCCACCACATGGAAGAAGGGCAATTGCAGTAGAACATGGCATTCCATGGGAAAGGCTAAGAGCACCACCTGTTGATACTTCTCCACATGATCTTCATGTCTCCGATTGTCTACATGATTTGCATCCGGGCGATCACGTAGAGATTCAATGGAGAAGAAACAAAGAATTTCCTTATGGTTTGCTCCATTACTCAACATGTTCTTCTACTTTTACTGTTATTATAGTCTTTAGATTGTCAACGGCTAGGTGCCATATCAGCCAAAGAGCTATTTAAGCAAACACTAAACCAGAATGACCATGGACAGAAAAATCATAACTTGGATGAATACAAACTGTGGGGCGGGGGAATCCAATGTTGAATCCTTCATAAGAATTATTGACTAATTTTAATTATGGATTATCCTTTACATTTAGTTACCCTTTCTTCGAATAGTAGCGTGATGAAATGCACCTTTATGGCAGGTTGGTGGTATGGTGTTGTAGGCCACTTGGAGTTATGCGATGGGAACGAAAGTTACTGCCGTTGTCATAGTGGTGGTGAGTTAATGAATTTTCCTTTTGAATGAATGTGTTTCATCATTCGTTATAATTTCTTTGCTGTAGATTTTACGTTTTACATTCACTTAATAAATGTTCTGTTCCTCCCTTCAAGTTCAACTATTTTCTGAGTAAAATTGAGTAGTGGATAAAAAATAAGGAGGATATGATTTAGGGACTGATTGAAAGGATGATGTAGAATTTAGAAGAATTGTGTTTTCTTCGATTCAACTAAACAATGTTTAAATATGCAAAAATGGAGAGAGATAAAGGTAACCCCTGCAGAATTTTGAAGAAAAAGG
This sequence comes from Phaseolus vulgaris, assembly GCF_000499845.2. Taxonomy (NCBI): domain Eukaryota; kingdom Viridiplantae; phylum Streptophyta; class Magnoliopsida; order Fabales; family Fabaceae; genus Phaseolus; species Phaseolus vulgaris. Next base: position 54,908,934 of record NC_023752.2, read on the forward strand.
AATTAAGTGAAGGCTGAAGTATATTGGTTTATGGATTAAATATTTTGAAGTTTTGCTATTTACCATTATTGTGTTTCATTGTGGAGATTAAATGGTGAAAGAAAAATGGCATAAATGTAGAGATCAGTTTGGCAGACCATACCACAATTTGGGCTAGGTTCCTTTCCTGATAATATATCAAAATTTGGACCACCAGCTACGATATATGATTGGTCCCCTAGACATATCATGGTCCTCATGTCATAATTCCACCAACACATTGATAACTTATGTCTCAGTGGATACATTCATGGCCAACTATGTTAAAATAAGCAAAATTAAATTAGTTTCTCTTGTAGGTTTTGTTTTCCTTTTATGTAATGTGGGGATACCACAGTCACTATAAGTTTCAAAACTTTACTTCCATTATTTGATACGACCAGAATAATCCACAGCCTCTACTTAGCTACCCGATTTGATGATTCATTTAACACTTCCTTAACCATAGATAACAATAGCAACAGAGAATAATAATGCAAAACACTAATCTGTGCCTCGGTGTATATAAATCAAGTGTGTAATGTATAGCTTCCTGGCCATGATTACACATGACTTTTAGCTGTTATCTTTCTGTTCTGACAGGAAACTTTTTTGTGATAAACTCTGTTGTCATATTCTTTCATCACTTTATGTAAGCATGATGACAGATTTTACACATGTTCCTGTCTGTTTTTATTATGGGGTTTTGGGGTGGACTATGTGATGCTGTGGACCACACAGTCATACCATCAAAAGCTTTTCTCCACGAATATTGAAAAATTATAAATTCGGCCAAAATGAAAACTGCACATGCCAATTTTTTGAGTCATGGAATAAGGCTTTGTATATTTACATTTCTTTTCTTAGGATTCAAATATGGTTTATTTGACACTGCATTGTGTGTTGGTTGCAGACATGGTGGTGCTAGAGTTCAATCAATACACTCCTGACTCGCGTTGGAGGAAAACAACTATCAGTAGAAAAGATCATAGAGAAGAAGGAAATGAAGCAGATGGCTTTTATGGGGGAATCAGAAAGCTTAAGAGTGAGGCTGAGATTTCCCTTTGGAAAAGCATTTGGCCTTCTGAAATCTTGGATTAATCAGATTAGTTTTCCACATAGCATTATGTCAAGACTAGTATTCTTATTAAGCATTGGCAGGGCAGGTTCTTCTGCATTAGAGAAAATGGAGTATAGGATTCTCATTCAGCCAAATGAGTGTTTGAGTCTATCCTATCCTATTTACTTCACTCCTTTTTATTAATACATTTTTTTCATGGTTAAGTTTAGCCTGTGATTTCAATCAATGTAAATTACTCATTTATGCACTAATGCTGTAGAATATTCTTTCACAATATATAGAAGATTAAAACCTATCTGAATTTCTCAAATTAGTAAGCGCTGAAATCAGATAGCAATATGCCTAAACACGCGCTAATTGGCTTTTCTTTTGGCTATAATTTATGATTGAGATGTCTAGCTTCATTGAGATGGAGCTGGATCCAATCTCCATTCAGAGTTTTCATTTCCCAAAACTATGAATGTACATTCAAGATTCCTTAGATTGAAGAAGAAAAAAGGGCTATAAAGGGAGTAAAAAGATTGCTATGTATGCAAATTCACGTGGGAAAAATTCTGGACAAAAATAGATATAAATAAACAATTCTAAATAGCATTGCTACCATAGGATTTTACTTAGTAATAAATGGTGAAGTAGAGACAACATCACATAACAAAGCTATTACACAAAGAGAACGAAGTTTAAACTTTAATTTTCCTCATTCATTTCAGCTAACTTCTATGTTCTACTGAGACGTTGTATGATTCAATCACTTCACTTTTCGTCCTCATAACCCAAGCAGAGAAAAAATCTTGGATTTTGGTTTCTCCCGTGCTTCCATTTTGTCTTCTAACTTGTTATGAGCATTGGCTTTTCCCTTGTTACGAGTCCGAAACAAAAACTTCTTTATGTATTCCCTCTTCTTATTCCTTGTCCAAAACCCACCTCTTTTCCCCTCATCTTTCTTTGTTTCCGTAGCAAGTTTTGAAATTGATGCCTTCTCCAAGGTGGTATCTTTTCTAGCTAGTCTCATCTGTCTTGCAAACACCAACCCTTTGGACTCAGATAGCACATTTATTCTTCCTGATACTTCCTTCCATGGGCTTTTCTCAAGCTCACATACTAGTTGGGCTGTGTCACTACAGTGTGGCTCAAGTTGACATGACTTTGTTACTCCCACATATTTGTTAAACTTTTGGCTGAAACTTCTGAATGGAGAAAGTGATCTACTCCTCCTGAAAACGTGTCTTGCATTTGGTTTCCTTCTCTTTTCTCCTCTCACCTTCTCCAAAGCCACCATGAAAGGATCAAAGTCATCGTTCCACAAACTATGCGGTGAAAACCGAAGTCTAAACACCGATCCCGGGGACCTTGATGACGCCAGTTTTGATCTGTGAATGCTACTAACTCCAATTTTATGAAGCCTTGGAGGAAGTTTGAGAGGTGGCATCAGTGGCAAGACTTTACCATCACAGAAGAGCTCATCAGCAAATGCCATAGTCTGCAATGAATCACCAAAAGGGTTCTCATAATCCTTTGAATCTGTCTCAGAGTCCAAGTCACCGACACTAGCATTGAACCTGCAACTGGTTTCAAATTCAAACTCATCCACAGTGGAGTTTGCATCCTCATATGCTGTTTCCCTTGGTGTTGTGGGGCCTGTTTGAGAATCAAAGGGTGTTCTCAGTTTGAGCCTGCTAGTAGGACTAGTTGGTGCACTGTAGAAACACGTCTCTGGGCTGAAACTACATGCACTCATGTAGCAGAACTCGTTAGAAAAAGAGATGTCCGTCATGTTTGAGACACAACACAAACCTTGAGAGACTTATAAGGAAATGACACAAGGTGTGTGTTTTGTCAGAAGACAAGACAATGATAGGGGAGCTTGGGAAAATTGTGTAGAGTAGTGATTGTTGTTCCTGAAATGAAGGGATTTGGATTATATATATTTGAGGAACTTTGTTGTCATCTCTCAAAGTAATCTTCAAAGTTCAAAGTTCAAAGGTGTACCTGAATTAAATGGATCGGTTTTGGTGGAGTTTTTCTGCTCTTGTGTCCCTTTCTGTGTTGGCCTTATTAATGCTGCATTTCATAAATGTCAAGCAAGTTAAGGTTTATTCTAAGCAACTTAATTCACGATCTTTGCATTTTATTCTGACCCTATTGTTGTCTTCTTATGATTTCTTAATAACAAACTTGCATAACGCACCAAGCCTATAATTTATCTTCATATTCTCTCCCTTGTAGAAATCATAGAATGTACCACAATAAAAAATTCAACATTCAAGCAAACAAGTATCTTTTCTAAAACCAACTTTTGGTTCATCGAGTTATTTGGTACAAATAAAACAATTCCATGACAATAGATGTTGCTAATGCATGTTTGGTCAAGGTCCTCTTACCTGTGACATAGGACACTCCTATGTTGTCACAGGCCACAAGGAAAACAAATATATCAAAATTAATGAATCTTATGCATCAAGGACTATTTAATAAACTACCATCTCAGTTAAAAAAACTATTTTCAAATTTTAAATATATAAACTTGAATGTTGATTTTGGATGGTAGAAAATAATAAATATATTTTACACAGGATAAACCAAAATTCAAAGGATTGGCAATTTTTCTTACTAAAGGGGAGAGGGAAACCAAAATTTACACACAATGAAGACGAAAAAGTCAAGGAACGAGTCGTATACATCTATAGTTTTAGAAAAATATTAAAATAACACAACAACTAAATTAAAGGATGAAAACAATATATAACTGATTTAGCTTTCTAACATTGGATGGAAGGCTGTTCTTCCTTACCTCCATAACTTCTTCCAACACCTTCATAAGGCAGTCAAAAAAACTATTTTGTCCTTAAAAAATTTATTTCAAATTTTACAATTTGATTTTTTTTTTCTAAATCTAAAATTACAGAATATTTTTTTTTTCTTTAAAAAAATATATTGTGGAATAAAGAATTCAGAAAGTATTCTCAAATCCAAAAATACTTTTCAACTTTTTTAATCTAGAAATATTTTATAAATTTTATAATCCAGAATATTTTTTAATGAAAGGTATTTCTAATATGGAAATACAGATTTTATAATTCAGATAATTCATTTTGAAATGAAAAACATCAATAAAATAAAGAATTTTTTAATATTTTAAGAAATATGGTATGTCACAATAAACTATGGAGGTGGAGATAAAGAAAGAAATAGTCTTGATGGAAAAGCAAATTGAACCGATTGAAAGAGTAAAAATTATTAAATTGTTCTTACCCAAAAGTAAAATGTCTTTGACTGAGTAGTAAACAAGGCAAAAGCTCCAAACTTGATGAATTGAGATGCCAATATGAGAAATTATCTCACCTCCAATGAAGAATATGTAAAAACCAAATTGCAAGTTATGAGAGGAAGGAAGAGATGGGGGTGATTATATAGTTTTTGAACCTTATCATGTAACACAAAATTTGTATTCTTAAATATAATCTTATCTGATCTTAGAGATAATAGAAATTATCTTCTAAGAAATTATGTGTTATTATATCATAACCGTTTTAGAAATAAAAAAAATTGCGAAATCTTATCTCTTATTTATTAACTAATTGGTTGTGTTAATAATAACTTATCTAAACAAGATAAAATTTAAGTATATTGACTTTGCAATATATAGATGTGTTTTTCGAAACATTTATAATAAAAAATAAGATAAAATCTGAGTATCTCCATCTATAATATTTTAGTTTCAACTACTTGCATTTAATCTTTCTAATATGTAAAGTATTATTTATTTTATAAGTCACACACATCTTTTAGTGGAAAGAATATGTTCGAGTGGAGTAGAAACATTTTCAGAGATAAGAGGAAACAGTGTCTTTAACACGAATTCAAAAATAAGTTATATATATATGAATTTTCTCTAATTTTAAATAAACCGTTTTAATTAATTTTTTATATTAATAATATCATGTTATTATAAAATAATAGTTCAAATATGATGTTGAAAATAATCAGATTTCATAGATTTTATCTCTTATTTGTTATCTAACTGTTAGTAGTATTTAATTTGAAGTATAAGATAAAAGTAAAGTATTTTAATGTGAGCACTCTGAATTTTAAGTGCGATTAGGATCTCAATTATGTTAATATATAAATAATTTATTCAAATTAATATTTTATTATGAATTAAAAAGTTTCAACTAACTTATTCATAATTTTTTTATTAATACAACATGATGTAATGTTTAAAAGTTAAAAATAACATAACCCGATAAAGTAAATTGTATAATTTATTAAAGTGTTTTGGAAAGTGTTCCTATTGAATAAGATACAATTCAATTATATAAAATTCTAATTTTTTAGTATCAATTACCTACCATTAATCTTTCTAATTTCTTAACTTTTAGATACATAAAGTAATATTATATTTGAATTTATTAATTCAGTAGAACAAGTAATAAATATTTGAATTTTATCCAATTTCAAATCAATATTTTTAATTGAAATTTAGTATTGGTAATATATATATATATATATATATATATATATATTAAATTTATTTTTCAAATTCAAAAAGGTTAAAAATAAGTTTCTGAAAAGGAACACATCCATTTAAAATTTCACAAAAAATAATATTCCTCTAACATATTTAGACTAAACAAAATTTGTTGGTGCTAATAATATAAAAGCTTATTTTAACAATCGTTTTAATAAATTAAAAAAAATACAAAATAAATGAAATAATCATAATAAATAAATTTTTATTACTATTTTGAGATAATAAAATTTGAAATAAATGAAATAAGTTGTTCTATTTTATTTATAAAAAATATATAAATGATCTCATAATTCTATTAATAAATTTAGGTTACATTATCATTACATTTATAATAGTGCATTTGGTTAATTTCTTATGTTAAAATTTTGCTTCAAGTCTTCGGTGCATAATTTATTTTTATCAAAATTAAATACTTTTTTTATTTAATGGAAATATAAAACCTTATTTTATTAATTATTGTAATAAATTAATAAAAGTACAAAAATAAATAAAATAATTATAAGAAAAATAAATAAATTTTTATTTTTCTTTTGCGATAATAAAATTTAAAATAAAAGTACAAACTAAATAAAATAATTATAATAAAAAATAAATACTTTGTGTTATTGTTTTGTGATAATAAAATTTGAAATACATTGATAATTCTCAATATTAATTTTTATTATTTATTTGTAAACAATATATAAATGATTTCGTAATTCTATTAACAAATTTAGATACATTACCATTGCTTCTGCAGTAACACACCTAGTTAATTTCTTATGATGAAATTCAGGTTCAATTCTACGTGGAATTTACTTTTATCAAAATTAAATACAATGGAAATATGAAAGGTTATTTTATTAATCATTGTAATAATTTAATAAAAGTACAAAATAAATCAAATAATAATAATAAAAAATAAATACCTTTTGTTATTGTTTTGTGATAATAAAATTTGAAATACATTGTTAATTCTTTACACTGTTTTTTATTATATTCTTTATAAACAATACATAAATGATCATGTAAATCTATTAACAAAATTAGGGTACACTACCATTGTTTCCGAGGTAGCACACCTGGTTAATTTTTTTTGTTGAAATTCAGATTCAACTCCCGACTGCAGAATTTACTTTTTAATAAAAATTAAATACTTTTTCTAATTCAATGGAAATATGAAATGTTATTTTAGTAATCATTGTAATAATTTAATAAAAGTACAAAATAAATCAATTAATTATAATAAAAAAGAAATACTTTTTGCTATTGTTTTGTTATAATAAAATTTGAAATACATTGTTGATTATGAATATTGATTTTTTTTTTATAAACAATATATAAAGGATTCTATAATTTTATTAACGGTACATTACAATTGCATATGCAGTAGCACACCTGGTTAATTTCTTATGTTGAAATTTAGGTTCAACTTCCAACTGCGGAATTTATTTTTATCAAAATTAAATACTTTTTTTTAATTCATTGAAAATATGAAAGGTTATTTTACTAGTCCTTGTAATAATTTAATAAAAATACATAATAAATCAAATAATTATAATAAAAAATAAATACTTTTTCTTATTGTTTTGTTTGTTGATTCTTTATATTGATTTTTATTTTATTTTTTTATAAACAATATATAAACGATATATAAACGATTCTATAATTCTATTCACGGTTTTGCGATACAATACCATTGCTTCCGCAGTAGCACATCTCGTTAATTTCTTATGTTGAAATTCCGGTTCAACTTCCGATTGTGGAATTTACCTTTTTATCAAAATTAAATACTTTTTCTAATTCAATGGAAATATGAAAGGTTATTTTATTAATCATTGTAATATTTTAATAAAAGTAAAAAATAAATCAAATAATTATAATAAAAAATAAATACTTTTTGTTATTGTTTTGTGATAATAAAATTTGAAATACATTGTTAATTTTTAATATTGATTTTTTTGTATTTTATTCATAAACTATATATAAACGATCCGTTAATTCTATTAAAGATTTCAGGGTTAACTACCATTGTTTTTGCAGTAGCACACCTGGTTAATTTCTTATGTTGAAATTTGGGTTCAACTCTTGACTGCGGAATTTATTTTTATCAAAATTAAATACTTTTTTTTATTCATTGAAAATTTGAAATACATTGTTGATTCTTAATATTGATTTTTATTATTTTTTTTATAAAATATATATAAACGATTCTTTAATTCTATTCATGGTTTTAAAGCACATTACCATTGCTTTTAAACTAACACACTTGGTTAATTTCTTATGTTGAAATTCGGGTTCAACTCCCGACTGTGGAATTTACTTTTTTATCAAAATTAATTACTTTTTCTAATTCAATGGAAATATGAAAGGTTATTTTATTAATCATTGTAATAATTTAATAAAAGTAAAAAATAAATCAAATAATTATAATAAAAAAAAATACTCTTTGTTATTATTTTGTGATAATAACATTTGAAATACATTGTTTATTCTTAATATTGATTTTTATTATTTTTTTATAAATCATATATAAACGATTCCTTAATTATCTTCACGGTTTTACGGCACACTACCGTTACTTCTGCAGTAGCACACCTGGTGAATTTCTTATGTTGAAATTTGGGTTAAACTCCCGACTGCGGAATTTATTTTTATCAAAATTAAATACTTATTTAATTCATTGAAAATATGAAAGGTTATTTTACTAATCGTTGTAATAATTTAATAAAAATATAGAATAAATCAAATAATTATAATAAAAAATAAATACTTTTTGTTATTGTTTTGTGATAATAAAATTTGCAATACATTGTTAATTCTTAATATTGATTTTTTGTATTTTATTCATAAACTATATATAAATGATTATGTAATTCTATTAACTATTTTATGGTACACTACCACTGTTTCCGCAGTAGCACACCTAGTTAATTTCTTATGTTGAAAGTTGGGATCAACTTCTCACTGGGAAATTTAATTTTATGAAAATTAAAAACTTTTTTTAATACATTAGAAATATAAAAGGTTATTTTACTAATCGTTGTAATAATTTAATAAAAGTACAAAATCAATCAAATAATTATAATAAAAAATAAATACTTTTTGTTATTGTTTTGTTATAATAAAATTTAAAATACATTGTGATTCTTAATATTGATTTTTATTATTTTTTTTATAAAAAATATATAAACGATTCTATAATTCTATTCACGGTTTTACGGTACATTACCATGGCTTCCGCAGTAGAACTCATGGTTAGTTTCTTATGTTGAATTTTGGGTTCAACTCCCGACTGCGGAATTTATTTTTATCAAAATTTAATATTTTTTTTAATTCATTGAAAATATGAAAGGTTATTTTACTAATTGTTGTAATAATTTAATAAAAGTACAAAATAAATCAAATAATTATAATAAAAATTAAACATTTTTTGTTACTGTTTTGTTATAATAAAGTTTGAAATACATTGTGAATTCTTAATATTGATTTTTATTATTTTTTATAAATAATATATAAACGATTTGATAATCATTGTTTCTACAGTAGCACACCTGGTTAAGTTCTTATGTTGAAATTTGGGTTCAACTCTTGACTGTGGAATTTATTTTTATCAAAATTAAATACATTTTTTAATTCATTGAAAATATGAAAGGTTATCTTACTAATCACTGTAATAATTTAATAAAAGTAAAAAATAAATCAATGAATTATAATAAAAAAGAAATATTTTTTGTTATTGTTTTGTGATAATAAAATTTGAAATACATTGTTATTTCTTAAAATTGATTTTTATTATTTTTTTATAAACAATATATAAACGATCTGGTCATTCTATCAAGAATTTTAGGGCTAACTACCATTGTTTTTGCAGTAGCATACCTTGTTAATTTCTTATGTTGAAATTCAGATTCAACTCCCGACTGCGGAATTTATTTTTATCTAAATTAAATAATTTTTTTAATTCATTAGAAATATGAAATGTTATTTTACTAATCGTTGTAATAATTTAATAAAAGTACAAAATAAATCAAATAATTATAATAAATAATAAAATACTTTTTGTTATTGTTTTGTTTTAATAAAATTTGAAATACATTGTTAATTCTTAATATTGATTTTTTTTATAAACAATATATAACGATTCCGTAATTCTAATTCACGATTTTACAGTACACTACCATTGTTTCCGCAGTAGCACACCTGGTTAATTTCTTTTGTTGAAATTTGGGTTCAACTCCCGACTGCAGAATTTATTTTTATCAAAATTAAATACTTTTTTTAATTTATTTGAAATATGAAAGGTTATTTTACTAATCATTGTAATAATTTAATAAAAGTACAAAATAAATCAAATAATTATAATAAAAAATAAATACCTTTTGTTATGTTTTTGTGATAATAAAATTCGAAATACATTGTTAATTCTTAATACTGATTTTTATTATTTTTTTATAAACAATATATAAACGATGTAACAACGTAACTTTTCTTAAAAACAAAAACAGAAGCTGCAACCCCTCACAGTGTCATTTTCTTCTTTCTCTCTCTCTCTCCGTATTCTTTTCTCTCCATCTCTCTTAATTTTCTCTCCCAATCTTCATCTATTTTAGAATCTGATCGGACCACGTTGTAGTTGGCGAGTTAAGGAACATTTCTACCCGATCAAATTTTTAAACAGAGTAAGTTCATTTTTGCTCTAAAGTTCCTTTGTTCTCTATTTTTCCTTAGGATTTAGTTATCAATCTTGGTGGGGTCAGTTGAGAAGTTTAATCCTCTCAACTTATTCTACTATATACTGAATTTTTGTTCTGTTTGGATAACTTGCATTAGGCGCGTAAATCTTGAAGCTTATCGAGACTGTGGGGAATAAGATTCTAAAAGTTGCGTGGAAAACAAGCAATTGAGGTAAGGGAAGCTAAATTTAATTTTTAATAGAACCCTAGGCTAGAAGATCGGGATGTGGAAGGGACGTGGTCCCAATATTCAATTTCTCTTGCAGGGATGTTGTTTGTTTATATATTATTTAAATTTGTAAAAATATTAAATTTTGATGGTTTAATATTTAAGGTGTTGTTTTCTTATGTTAATTACGCTTTTGAATGTTGTGGATCGTGTTTGGAATGATATTGTTTGATGAAATGATGTGGAATTAAATTCATACATTTGGGATAATGTATGGACTGATGTTCGTTGTATATTAAGTATTGATGTCGGGATAATGTATGGACTGATGTTTGTGGTGTATTAAGTATTGATGCCTATGTGGTAACAGAGATCTCCGAGCTTCATTGATGATCTAAGTCACATAGACTAAGATATCAGGTGGTGAGAAGGTGATGGGGGAGTTCATGCACACCGTGACATATGAGATGCACAACTTGGGTTGTATTGAACTTACCCTGATCCTTTCTGTTGGATTCGCTGGTAATCTTTGGATCAGGTGTTAGTCTCTGGTAGAACTTACTTAATACGGGTCTTCCAGAAGACGTTGTTTGTTGAATATTATGGATGTGTATATCCATGTGAGATCTATGTGATTGTTTATTGTTGAGATTTGAAGAAAATTGAATAATTTGAGAAATTGATCATGTAATTTGATTTTATCTTTTGATTTGATTGTGTATATTGTAAAATTCTATTTTCATTAGCTTATCCTTGCTTTTCTTGTTGTGTTTAAATTGCGATGATTGTATTATGTACACGAGCAGATGACCATACAGGTGCATGAGAGCCTTAGAGGTTTCAGAGTTTTATTTTGAGCTGTGGATATGTATATATTTGTATTTCTATAGATCATAATCATGTATTAGGAATGTTTTGAAAAACTCCAAGTTTGTATAGAAATTGGTAGAACTTTTATTGTAATAGTTATATGTAAATTATGGGGTGTTACATTTAATGGTATCAGCGCGGTTCATCCTTTGGATAACCTAAGGGTAGTGGGTTTATTTTGTTTCTCCTGTGTGTAGAATTTTGTTTATGTCTAGCCTCAAGACTTAGTTAAAAGTTTTTAATGAGATGTTTGACAAAGTTGCTTTTCTTGAAATTTTGTTTGTGTTTGAGTCATGTTGTTATGAATAAAGATGAAAGTATTAAGAATGAAAAAAATCTTGATAGAGTGGTGAGGCTGCACACTCATGACTAGATCAAAATTATTTTCTATCTTAATTCTAAATAGCTAAAGTACATTTTAGAGATAATTCATATGATTATTTCTTTGAAGTTAATTTGTCTTAAAGATGTAGTTGGAAATTTTTAGTAATTTCTAATCCAATTCTTTATGTGCTTAGTAGATGGCACGTAGACCACCTACTCCTCCTCCACCAGTAGATATGCCCAACTTAGCTCGGGCAATAGAGATGATGGCAACAGCCTTGCAACAACAAAGTGCTACTATGGCACAACAACATCAGGCCGCCCTTCATCAATTAGAAACAACTAGATTAGCAACAGAAGCATCTCAGCTTCATCATCAACCCCATACCTTTAGTCTGGAGGATTTTATGAGACACAATCCACCCATATTTAATGGCAAGGCAAATCCAGATGGAGCAGACCAGTGGGTGAGAGACATAGAAAGAATCTTTGAAGCTACTCAATGCCCTGAAGAGAGAAAGTTATCATATGCCATTTATGTACTAACTGAAGAAGCTGAATTCTGGTGGATATGCATGAAACAAATGATGGAAGACAAAGGAGAAGATGCCACCTGGGAGAACTTTAAAGTAAGATTCCTGGAGGAGTATTTTCTTGATAGTGTCAGGTATGCAAAAGAAATTGAATTCATGCAGCTGGAACAAGGAAATCTTTTAGTCACTGAATATGCTACTAGGTTCAAACACCTAGCTAGATTCTACACCCAGACCATGACTGAGGCTTGGAGATGTAGAAAATTTGAGTTTGGGTTGAAGCAAAAGCTTAAAGAAGTGGTGATTCCTATGCCCATTAGAGATTTCCCTGCTCTAGTGGAGAAAGCAAAAGTAGTGGAAAGTTTGAAAAATAGTAGCAAACTTGCTAAGCCTCAAGTGGGAGGACCTTCTAAAAGCATGCCTAAATATGAAGATAGAAAGAAACCTTATTTCAAACCTCAATCTTATAGCAGTGGAAGACCTAGTTCTCAATCACCACCTAGTTTCAGATGTTTTAGATGCGGTGGGCCACATGTTGTTAGATTTTGCCCTCATTCAGTGTCAAATGTGACATGTGATAGATGTCACAAGTATGGTCATGCAACAAAAGACTGTCGTGTCCAATTGGGAGCTCCAAATTCTGGCGGAGTGCAACAAGTACAACAAAATAGTAATCAAAAACCCAAAGCTGTTGGCAGAGTTTTTTCTATTAGTGGAGCTGAAGCTTCACAGTCTGATAGCCTTGTTAGAGGTACTTGTTCTATCCTTGGAACACAGTTATCTGTATTGTTTGATTCTGGGGCAACCCATTCTTTTATATCTTTTGATTGTGCTAAGAAACTTAAGTTGCCAGTCCGAGAATTAGAATTTGAGTTGGTGGTATCTACACCAACAGAAGGTATTATAATAACTTCTTCCACGTGTGTTGAGTGTCCAGTAATTATAGATGGGCAGAGATACAAGATCAACATGATTTGTATACCTCTAAAAGATTTGGAGGTTATATTGGGAATGGATTTGTTGTCTGCTAATCATATCCTTATAGATTGTGGTCGGAAGAAGTTAATTTTCCCTAAATTAGAAGGAATGCAGGTTATCTCAGTTCATCAGTTTGAGAGAGAGATACAAGAAGGTGTAGAATGTTTTATGCTCTTGACTTGTTCTATAGTTACTAATAAAGTACAAAAAGATATATTTGTAGTTCAGGAGTTTATGGATGTATTTCCTGATGAGATTCCTGGACTTCCACCTAAAAGAGAGATAGAGTTTGCAATATACTTGATTCCTAGAGCAGGCCCGGTGTCAATTTCTCCATACCGAATGGCACCAGCAGAGTTAGCTAAATTGAGGAAACAGAAGACTTATTGGAGAAGCAATTTATTCGACCTAGTGTTTCTCCATGGGGAGCTTCAGTGCTATTAGTGAAGAAGAAGGATGGTTCGTCACGTCTATGCATAGATTATAGACAATTAAACAAGTTAACAATAAAGAATAAATATCCTCTTCCTAGAATTGATGACCTGATGGATCAGTTGCATGGGGCAATTGTCTTTTCTAAGATAGATCTGCGCTCAGGTTATCACCAAATTTTAGTGAAAGCGGAAGATATTCAGAAGACTGCTTTTAGAACAAGGTATGGTCACTATGAATTCCTGGTCATGCCATTTGGTGTGACCAATGCTCCAGCTATTTTCATGGATTATATGAATCGGATATTCAGACCTTTTCTTGATAAGTTTGTGGTAGTGTTCATAGATGATATCTTGATCTATTCTCGTACAAGGGAACAACATGCAGAACATCTTAGAACTATCCTGAACATTTTGAGAGAAAAACAATTATATGCTAAACTTTCAAAATGTGATTTCTGGATGTCAGAAATACAATTTTTAGGACATGTCATCTTTGCACAGGGAATATCAGTAGATCCTTCTAAAGTGGAGGTTGTACTTCAGTGGGAACGTCCTAAAATAGTTACTGAAATTAGAAGCTTTGTCGGGTTAGTAGGATATTACAGGAGATTTATAGAAGGTTTTTCTAAAATAGTGGCTCCTTTGACCCAATTGACTAGAAAGGATCATCCTTTTGCATGGACTGAACAATGTGAGAGAAGTTTTGAAGAGTTGAAAAGAAGGTTGATTAATGCTCTTGTATTGACAATCCCTGATACCAATAAGTCTTTTGAAGTTTTCTGTGATGCTTCCTATCAGGGATTGAGTTATGTTCTGATGCAGAATAAGAAAGTTGTTGCCTACGCTTCTCGTCAGTTAAAGGTGCATGAAAGAAATTATCCAACTCATGATCTAGAATTGGCAGCAGTTGTCTTTGCTTTAAAAATATGGAGACATTTTCTTTACGGAGTTAGTTTTAATGTGTTCAGTGATCATAAAAGCTTGAAGTATTTGTTTGATAAGAAGGAGTTAAATATGAGGCAGATGAGATGGATTGAATTTTTAAAAGACTATGATTTCCAGCTAATATATCATCCTGGGAAGGCAAATGTTGTTGCAGATGCGTTGAGTCGTAAAAAAATACAAATGTCGTCGCTTATGATTAGAGAGCTAGCATTGATTGAAGATTTTAGGAGTATGAATTTGGAGGTTTCCATGTCTTCAAATTGTATTAGTTGTAATACACTTGTTATAACTAATGAATTTCTGGAGAAGGTGAAGGAGAAACAGTTGGAAGATTCAAAATTGAAGAACATCATGAGCTTATTAAATACTGACAAAGCTAAAGACTTCTCTTTAGGAGTGGATGGTATTTTGAGATTCAAAAATAGAATATGCATACCGGAGGTTAATGAACTAAAGCAAACAGTGTTATCAGAAGGTCATAAAAGCAAACTCAGTTTACATCCAGGAATGACCAAGATGTATCAAGATCTCAAGAAGTCTTATTGGTGGCATGGCATTCAGAATGATGTAGTTATGTTTGTAGCTGCTTGCTTGACTTGTCAGAAATCAAAGATTGAACATCAACGACCTGGAGGCATGTTAACTCAGTTAGACATTCCACTGTGGAAGTGGGATAGTATCTCAATGGATTTTGTTACCCACTTACCACGTACTTTGAGGAAGCATGACTCTGTTTGGGTCATAGTGGACAGGTTGACAAAGACGACACACTTCCTACCTATAGACTTGAGAATCTCTATGCGGAAGTTGGCCCAGATTTACATAGATAAAATAGTCAGATTGCATGGTGTACCCTCCAGCATAGTTTCAGATAGAGATCCCAGATTCACCTCCAGATTCTGGCAAACACTTCAAGAAGCTTTGGGGACTAAACTCAGACTTAGTTCAGCATATCATCCTTAGACTGATGGACAATCAGAGAGAACTATCCAGTCCTTAGAGGATTTGCTTAGGACTTGTGTGTTAGATCATTTGGGCAGTTGGGATGAAATTCTACCTTTGGTGGAGTTCACTTACAATAACAGTTACCAAGCTAGCATAGGAATGGCTCCTTTCGAGGCATTATATGGAAGAAAGTGCAGGACACCTCTGTGCTGGTTTCAGGATGGTGAGAGTGTGTTAATTGGACCAGAATTAATACAACAAACCAATGAGAAAGTCAAAATGATTCAAGAAAGATTGAAAACATCTCTCAGCAGGCAAAAATCTTATGCAGATCAAAGAAGAAGACCTTTAGAATTCTCTGCGGGTGAGCATGTCTTTTTGAGAGTTACACCATTCACTGGTGTGAGAAGAGCACTAAAATCCCAGAAATTGACTCCTAAGTTCATAGGACCTTATCAAATTCTCAGGAGAATAGGTCCTGTGGCTTATGAAATTGCTTTTGTTAGAATATATGGCTTTAAACTAGAGGGGGGCTGAATTGTTTAAAGAGAGTTTCGCACACTTTTCAGCCTTGAATGAAATTACTTCAAGAAAACCTTGATTAAGAAATCAGTTTTTCAAAACATAAAGCAAAAAGCACAACACTAGTAAAAACAATCGGTTGTTTTACCGAAACAATCAGTTGTTTATACCAGTTAACAAATATCAAAATTGAATTTAAAGAGTTAGGGATAAAGAGAATGCACACAAATGTTTATACTGGTTCACTCCAAATCCAGAGCTACATCCAGTCTTCTTAGAAACCCTCTGAGGAAATCTACTAAGCAATCACAACTTGATCACTTACACCACAACCAAGAAAGTGACATTGAACACCTCAAGACACACACTTTTCTTGGCCAACACACCAACACTAAGATTGCTGATCTTGATCCCCTCAAGAACACACAACCAATCTCAGCAAACACAGAAACGAAAACTTGTTTCACAGAGTACAAGGATTACACTTGTTACAGAAGATAATCTGAAATCAATACAAGCAGAATCCTATTCCACACACTTTGATCAATCACAAACTCTAAGCAATCTCAGCTCTTTGAACAACTCAAAAACTCTTTTCAAAATCTTGTTAAAGATTGTTACTCAAATCTGTTTTTCTGAATTTATTCAAAGATGTTGTTTGTTATCAAATCTTAACAAACTCTTAAATTGCATTAAAATATTGGTCAAAGCATTTAATGATTGGAGCGTAAGCAGTTAAATCATTTAAAGCTCAGTCAAAGATAAAACAGTTTTTCTGTTATGGTCCCAAAACAAACAATCGGTTGTTTCCTCGAAGCAATCGGTTGTTTTGGTTCTTAACAGTTCAACCATTTGAAAAACAGTTTTCAATCTTTTCTAAGAACTTCTAAGTATAAACAATCGGTTGTTTTGACAAAACAATCGGTTGTTTTAACTTAGTTTGAAAAACATTTTACTCTGAAAAAGATTGAGAATGCCTATGCTTTAGATTCGATCAAAGGGTGGATTACAACACTCAAACTACCCCAGAACTAAACTAAACCAGCACAACAACAGCAAGCACATCCAAGGCTTCAACATCCTTCAAAGGGTTTGGATTTTTCAAAGCTTGAACACCACTTGGTTCAACAGCTTTGCCTCATCCTTTAGCTAACATTCACAATATTTTCCATGTATCCCAGCTAAGAAAGTATGTACCTGATTCTAGCCACATTCTAGAGTCTGATTCCATCAAGGTGAAAGAAAATCTGTCATTTGAAGTGAAGCCAATCAAAATTTTAGATTCACAAGTGAAACAACTTCGTGGAAGAAGTATTCCCATGGTGAAAGTATTGTGGGATCACATTTTAGGAGATTCCACTTGAGAAATTGAAGAGGAAATACGATCATCATACCCTAACCTCTTTCTTGGTAAGTTCATTTTCGAGGACGAAAATTTTTGTAGATGGAGATAATGTAACAACGTAACTTTACTTAAAAATAAAAACAGAAGTTGCACCCCCTCACAGTGCCATTCTCTTCTTTCTCTCTCTCTCTCTCTCTCTCTCCATATTCTTTTCTCTCCCTCTCTCTTAATTTTCTCTCCCAATCTTCATCTATTTTAGAATCTGATCGGACCACGTTGTAGCTGGCGAGTTAAGGAACATTTCTACCCGATCAGATTTTTAAACAGAGTAAGTTCATTTTTGCTCTAAAGTTCATTTGTTCTCTATCTTTCCTTAGGATTTAGTTATCAATCTTGGTGGGGTCAGTTGAGAAGTTTAATCCTCTCAACTTATTCTACTATATACTGAATTTTTGTTCTGTTTGGATAACTTGCATTAGGCTCGTAAATCTTGAAGCTTATCCAGACTGTGGGGAATAAAATTCTAAAAGTTTCTTGGAAAGCAAGCAATTGAGGTAAGGAAAACTAAATTTAATTTTTAATAGAACCCTAGGCTAGAAGATCTGGATGTGGAAGGGACGTGGTCTCAATATTCAATTTCTCTTGCAGGGATTTTGTTTGTTTATATATTATTTAAATTTGTAAAAATATTAGATTTTGATGGTTTAATATTTAAGGTGTTGTTTTCTTATGTTAATTACGCTTTTGAATGTTGTGGATCGTGTTTGGAATGATATTGTTTGATGAAATGATGTGGAATTGAATTCATACATTTGGGATAATGTATGGACTGATGTTCGTTGTGTATTAAGTATTGATGTCGGGATAATGTATGGACTGATGTTTGCGATGTATTAAGTAATGATGCCTATGTGGTAACAGAGATCTCTGAGCTTCACTGATGATCTAAGATATCAGGTGGTGAAAAGCTGATGGGGGAGTTCATGCACACCGTGACATATGAGATGCACGACTTGGGTTGTATTGAACTTACCCTGATCCTTTTTGTTGGATTCGCTGGTAATCTTTGGATCAGGTGTTAGTCTTTGGTAGGACTTACTTAATATGGGTCTTCCGGAAGACGTTGTTTGTTGAATATTATGGATGTGTAGATCCATGTGAGATCTATGTGATTGTTTATTGTTGAGATTTGAAGAAAATTGAATAATTTGAGAAATTAATCATGTAATTTGATTTTCTCTTTTGATTTAATTATGTATATTATAAAATTCTATTTTCACTAGCATACCCTTGCTTTTCTTGTTGCGTTTAAACTACGATGTTTTTATTATTTTTTTTATAAACAATATATCAACGATCTCGTACTTTTATTAACAAATTTAATGTACACTATCATTGCTTCTGCAGTAACACACCTGGTTAATTTCTGATGTTGAAATTCGAGTTCAACTCCCGACTGCAGAATTTATTTTTATCAAAATTAAATACTTTTTTTAATTCATTCGAAATATGAAAGGTTATTTTACTAATCGTTGTAATAATTCAATAAAAGTAAAAAATAAATCAATGAATTATAATAAAAAAGAAATATTTTTTGTTATTGTTTTGTGATAATAAAATTTGAAATACATTGTTATTTCGTAATATTGATTTTTATTATTTTTTATAAACTATATATAAACGATCCGTTAATTCTATTAACAATTTCAGGGTTAACTACCATTGTTTTCGTAGTAGCACACCTGGTTTATTTCTTATTTCTTATGTTGAAATGTAGATTCAACTCCCGATTGTGTAATTTATTTTTATCAAAATTAAAAACTTTTTTTAATTCATTGGAAATATGAAAGGTTATTTTACTAATCGTTGTAATAATTTAATAAAAGTACGAAATAAATCAATTAATTATAATAAAAAATAAATACTTTTTGTTATTGTTTTGTGATAATAAAATTTGAAATATATTGTTAATTCTTAATATTGATTTTTTTGTATTTTATTCATAAACTATATATAAACGATCTATTAATTCTATTAACAACTTTGGGGTTAACTATATATAAACGATTCGTTAATTTCTTATGTTGAAAATTCGGGTTCAACTCCCGAATGTGGAATTTATTTTTATCAAAATTAAATATTTTTTTTAATTCATTGAAAATATGAAAGGTTATTTTACTAATCGTTGTAATAATTTAATAAAAATACAGAATAAATCAAATAATCTATACCTATATATAATGGAGATTCCCCATAACTGCTTTTGATATATATCTATACCTTCATAACTGTTTTTGATATATATAATTGTTTTTTATCTATACCTATATATAATTGGGATTCTCCATAACTGTTTTTGATATATATAACTGTTATATATATATATATATACATAGTTAATTTTATTTTTAGTTATTTTGTAATTTTGTAAATATTAAAACAGTTATCAGAATGGAGTTTTTGAAGGTAAAACAATTTTGAATTTAGTTTTTTTAAATATATCTTTATTTCTTCAGTTTTCACTTGCAGTTTTTTTTTAAATTTGAATTTATATTTGGAATTTTTATTATCGTTTTTCTCTCCTCCTTTTTCTCACTTTATATCTTCCTGTTCATATCACTTCCATTAGATAAAAAGATTAAGAAAAACACACATCCCTCCCACTTTAGTCTCTCTGTAAGTGAGTTTTCTTTTCTTGGTTGTTTAATTGTTAATGTTACTCATTTGTATCATATTTAGTGTCGGTAAAACGCCTGTGTTTCGGCTAGTCTATACCTATATATAAATGGGATTCCCCTATTAAATGCTCTTAATTTTGTTTCCTATTTTATCCTTATATTAATATTTAATTTTATTATTGTATTATAGTCATTGTGTCATTTCTTATTCCCTCTTAACTGTTCTTAATTTTTTTTTCATTTTATCCTTATATTAATATTTAATTTTATTATTATATTATGGTCATTGTGTCATTTCTTATTTTTTCGACAATATTTTGTATACGTAGTGGGGCGGTTTTGAATTGAAAGAGAGGTGGAAAAGCGGTTTTGTATTATGGTCATTGTGTCATTTCTTATTCCCCTCTTAACTGTTCTTAATTTTTTTCCCATTTTATCCTTATATTAATATTTAATTTTATAATTGTATTATGGTCATTGTGTCATTTCTTATTTTTTCTACAATATTTGACATATGTAGTGGGGCGGTTTTGAATTGAAAGAGATGTGAAGGAACAATTATGAATTGAAAGAGAGGTGGAGGAGCGGTTATGAATTGAAAGAGAGGTGGAGAAGCGGTTATGAATTGAAAGAGAGGTGAAGGAGAGGTTATGAATTGAAAAAGATGATTTATTTTCAAAATCAGTTACATAAAGAAAGGTAGTTTATTTTCAAAATCAGAGTTTATTTTCAAAATCAGTTGCTTAAATAAAGGGAGTAACTATTCAAATTCGGATAGAAAAAAAAATTAGAGAAAATAACAAAGAAGATAAGAAGGAAGTGTTAAAAAAAAGAATAATAATAATATATATATATATATATATATATATATATACTATATATAAAGGGATTCCCCTTTTAACTGTTCTCAAAATTTTGAATTGAAAGAAATAATTTATTTTGAAAATTAATTGCATAATGAGAGGAAGTGTCCGTTTTATGAGAGAGAAATAAATATTAGGAAACGTGAGTAGTGGCCAAATGTGAACAATTTTATTATTACTGAGCGGTTACCAATTTCTTCAGTAGTTTTCATCGTTTACATCTACATCTACTTTTTACGAAAGAGTAGTCACCCGTTACATCCACTTCCTTATAAGGAGTAGCTTTCACCTTGAACCCTCTTCCTTCACGCTCCATGTTCTTCTCCTACTCTCACCCGTCTTAGTCCCTCTTCAATTACCACTGTACAACAACAACCACCATTGCTTTCTCCTTCTCACACTTCCCGTTCCAAGCAAAGACGCGTTTCATTGTTATAGGATTTGAACATTTTGTTTCTATTGCTTTCTTTTTTTTTTATATATATTTTTGTATGAATCCTAAGCCCAGCTTTGCGGGCAAAAATTTTATGTCTACTGATGCTTTGATCTATTAGATATTACATAAGTTGGAAGTTTGGTAATTTGTATTTAGTTTATTATTTTATTTTTTTCAACTTCTTTGTCATGGAAGACGTGGATTCAATTGATATGGTGATAGATTCTACAACTTCCAACATACAATCCTTGCATGATGAACAAGAAAGTTACTACTCTAAACTTGAAATGGGTAATCTTGAATAACATTACCATTTGCATTATGTTTTGTTTGACATTGTTTGTTGCTCCATTGTTTTTAAACTTTAATTTTAATCTTGATAACCTTACAAAGTTCAACATTACACCCAAGTTAAATCAAAATTTAATATTAAAAACAATAAAATGAAAATATAAAAAAATTTAATGTAAAATCATAATAAAACTATTATCAATGGTGCATTTAGATAAATTAATGTAAAACAAATAAAATGCAGATACACAGGCACGTGAGTGCCTGTGTTCCCGCTAGTTATAATAAAAAATAAATACTTTTTGTTATTGTTTTGTGATAATAAAATTTGAAATACATTGTTAATTCTTAATATTGATTTTTTGTATTTTATTCATAAACTATATATAAACGATCCGTTAATTCTATTAACCATTTCAGAGTTAATTACCATTGTTTCCGTAGTAGCACACCTGTTTAATTTCTTATGTTGAAATTCGGGTTCAACTCCCGACTACGGATTTTATTTGTATAAAAAATTAAATACTTTTTAAAATTCATTGGAAATATGAATGATTATTTTACTAATAGTTGTAATAATTTAATAAAAGTAAAAAATAAATCAAATAATTATAATAAAAAATAAATACTTTTTGTTATTATTTTGCAATAATAAAAATTGAAATACATTGTTGATTCTTACTATTGATTTTTTGTATTTTATTCATAAACTATATATAAATGATCCCTTAATTCTATTAACAATTTCAGGGTTAACTATCATTGTTTCCGTAGTAGCACACCTGGTTAATTTCTTACGTTGAAATTTGGATTCAACTCTTGACTACGAAATTTATTTTTATCAAAATTAAATAATTTTTTTAATTCATTAGAAATATGAAAGGTTCTTTTACTTATCGTTGTAATAATTTAATAAAAGTACAGAATAAATAAATAAATTATAATAAAAAATAAATACTTTTTGTTATAGTTTTGTGATAATAAAATTTGAAATACATTGTTAATTCTTTATATTGATTTTTAGTATTTTATTCATAATCTATATATAAATGATTATGTAATTCTATTAACTATTTTATGGTACATTATCATTGCTTCCGTAATAGCACACATGGTTAATTTTTTATGTTGAAATTCGAGTTCAACTCCCGACTGCGGAATTTATTTTTATCAAAATTAAATACTTTTTTTTAATTCATTGAAAATATGAAAGGTTATTTTACTAATCGTTGTAATAATTTAATAAAAGTACAGAATAAATCAACTAATTATAATAAAAAATAAATACTTTTTGTTATTGTTTTGTGATAATAAAATTTGCAATACATTGTTAATTCTTAATATTGATTTTTTGTATTTTATTCATAAACTATATATAAATGATTATGTAATTCTATTAACTATTTAATGGTACACTACCATTGCTTCTGCAGTAGCACACCTGGTTAATTTCTTATGTTGAAATTCGAGTTCAACTCCTGACTGCGGAATTTATTTTTATCAAAATTAAATACATTTTTTAATTCATTGGAAATATGAAAGGTTATTTTACTAAACGTTGTAATAATTAAATAAAAGTACAGAATAAATCAATTAATTATAATAAAAAATAAATTCCTTTTTGTTATTGTTTTGTGATAATAAAATTTGCAATACATTGTTAATTCTTAATATTGATTTTTTTGTATTTTATTCATAAACTATATATAAATGATTATGTAATTCTATTAACTAATTTATGGTACACTACCATTGCTTCCTCAGTAGCACACTTGGTTAATTTCTTATTTTGAAATTCGGGTTCAACTCCCGACTGCGAAATTATTTTTATCAAAATTAAATACTTTTTTTTAATTCATTTGAAATTTGAAAGGTTATTTTACTAATCGTTGCAATAATTTAATAAAAATACAGAATAAATCAAATAATTATAATAAAAAATAAATACATTTTGTTATTGTTTTGTGATAATAAAATTTGAAATACATTGTTAATTCTTAATATTGATTTTTTGTATTTTATTCATAAACTATATATAAACGATCCGTTAATTCTATTAAAGACTTCAGGGTTAACTACCATTGTTTTCGTAGTAGAACACCTGGTTAATTTCTTATGTTAAAATTTGGGTTCAACTCCCGACTGCGGAATTTATTTTTTTCAAAATTAAATACTTTTTTTTAATTCATTGGAAATATGAAATGTTATTTTACTAATCGTTGTAATAATTTAATAAAAGTATAGAATAAATCAATTAATTATAATAAAAAATAAATACTTTTTGTTATTGTTTTGTGATAATAAAATTTGACATACATTGTTGATTATTAATATTAATTTTTTTGAATTTTATTCATAAACTATATGTAAATGATTATGTAATTCTATTAACTATTTTATGGTACACTACCATTGCTTTTGCAGTAGCACACCTGGTTAATTTCTTATGTATAAATTCGGGTTTAACTCCCGATTGCGGAATTTATTTTTATCAAAATTAAATATATTTTTTTAATTCATTCGAAATATGAAAGGTTATTTTACTAATCGTTGTAATAATTTAATAAAAAGACAGAATAAATCAAATAATTATAATAATAAATAAATACTTTTTGTTGTTGCTTTGGAATAATAAAATGTGCAATACATTGTTAATTCTTAATATTGATTTTTTTATTTTATTCATAAACTATATATACGATCCGTTAGTTGTATTAAAGATTTCAGGATTAATTATCATTGTTTTTGTAGTAGTACACCTGGTTAACTTCTTATGTTAAAATTTGGGTTCAACTCCCGACTGTGGGTGGAATTTATTTTTATCAAAATTAAATACTTTTTTTTAATTCATTCGAAATATGAAAGGTTATTTTACTAATCGTTGTAATAATTTAATAAAAGTAGAGAATAAATCAATTAGTTAAACTAAAAAATAAAATTTTTTGTCATTGTTTTGTGATAATAAAATTTGGAATACATTCTTAATTCTTAATATTAATTTTTTGTATTTTTTTCATAAACTATATATAAATGATTATGTAATTCTATTAACTCTTTTATGGTACACTACCATTGTTTCCGCAGTAGCACACCTGGTTAATTTCTTATGTTGAAATTCGGGTTTAACTCCCGACTGCGGAATTTATTTTTATCAAAATTATTATTTTTTTTAATTCATTGGAAATATGAAAGTTTATTTTACTAATCATTGTAATAAATTAATAAAAATACAGAATAAATCAAATAATTATAATAAAAAATAAATACTTTTTGTTATTGTTTTGTGATAATAAAATTTGAAATACATTGTTAATTATTGATATTAATTTTTTTTATTTTATTCATAAACTATATATAAATGATCCATTAATTGTATTAACAATTCCAGGGTTAACTACCATTGTATCCGCAGTAGCACACCTAGTTAATTTCTTATGTTGAAATTTGGGTTCAACTCCCGACTCCGGAATTTATTTTTATCAAAATTAAATACTTTTTTTAATTCATTCGAAATATGAAAGGTTATTTTACTAATATTGGTAAATATTTAATAAAAATACAAAATAAATGAAATAATAATAATAAAAAATAAATACTTTTTGTTATTGTTTTGGGATAATAAAATTTGAAATACTTTGTTAATTTTTAATATTGATTTTTTGTATTTTACTCATAAACTATGTATAAACGATCGGTTAATTCTATTAAAAATTTTAGGGTTAACTACCATTGTTTCCGCAGTAGCACACCTGGTTAATTTCTTATGTTGAAATTTGTGTTCAACTCCCGATTGCGAAATTTATTTTTATCAAAATTGAATACTATTTTTAATTCATTGGAAATATGAAAGGTTATTTTACTAATCATTGTAATAATTTAATAAAATTAGAGAATAAATCAATTAGTTATAATAAAAAATAAATACTTTTTGTTATTGTTTTGTGATAATAAAAATTGGAATACATTGTTAATTCTTAATATTGATTTTTTGTATTTTATTTATAAACTATATATAAATAAATATGTAATTCTATTAACTATTTTATGGTACATTACCATTGCTTCCGTAGTAGCAAACCTGGTTAATTTCTTATGTTTAAATTCGGGTTAAACTCCCGTCTGCGAAATTTATTTTTATCAAAATTAAATACTTTTTTTAATTCATTGGATATATGAACGATTATTTTACTAATCGTTGTAATAATTTAATAAAAGTACAGAATAAATCAATTAATTATAATAAAAAATAAATACTTTTTGTTATTGTTTTGTGATAATAAAATTTGAAATACATTGGTAATTCTTAATATTGATTTTTTGTATTTTATTCCTAAACTATATATAAATGATTATATAATTCTATTAACTATTTTATGGTACACTACTATTGTTTCCGCAGTAGCACACTTTGTTAATTTCTTATGTTGAAATTCGGGTTCAACTTCCGATTGCGGAATTTATTTTTATCAAATTTAAGTACTTTTTTTAATTCATTTGAAATAAGAAAGGTTATTTTACTAATCGTTGTAATAATTTAATAAAAATACATAATAAATCAAATAATTATAATAAAAAATAAATACTTTTTGTTATTGATTTGTGATAATAAAATTTGAAATACATTTTTAATTCTTAATATTGTTTTTTTTTATTTTATTCATAAACTATATATAAACGATCCGTTAATTTTATTAACAATTTCAGGGTTAACTACCATTGGTTCCGTAGTAGCACACCTGGTTAATTTCTTATGTTGAAATTCGGTTTCAACTCCCGACTGCAGAATTTATATTTATCAACATTAAATACTTTTTTTTAATTAATTCATTTGAAATATGAAAGGTTATTTTACTAATTGTTGTAATAATTTAATAAAAGGGCTCAATTCCCTATCTAGCACCATTTACACTTTTATTTCCTTAACTAGCACCTTTTTCCTTTTATTTCCCTATCTAGCATCCATTTGTTTTTGTTTTCCTATCTAACACCCTTTTATTTTTTATTTCCCTATATAGCACCATTTCAAAAATAAATAAATAAATAAATAATAAATTATTATTTTTTTATAATTTTAATTTTGAATGCATTAAAAAATAAGTATTTTTAATGTTTAAAATAGTTAGAAATATAATTAATAAATAAAGAAATGAGTTTTTACAAAATAAAAAATAAAAATTAATAAATTAAAAATGTTTAATTTAAAATTATTTTTTTAAGAATGAAGAAAATAAGAAATTAAACCCTACAACAACATAAAAGTTGAATCTATAAACATAAATTAGTATTTATTTTTATTATTTTGATGATGTAATCATGTTAATTTCAAGTAAAAAATACAGGACATAATTATAAAAAAACCAAAGTCAAATAGTATTAATTAATAGTGGTCACACAAATAATATTGAAGCGTCTACCCTAAATGCAAAATCCTAAAAAAAAACTAATGCAAATGCTACACTTAATGCTTAAAAATGAGAAGAAAAAAATGCAAAAATAAATAAGTATAGAAAATAAAAACAACAATTATAAAATAAAAACAAAAATAAATAAACAATGGCAGAAAAAAATAATAACTAAAACATATAAGATATAAAATAAAGGAAAAACAAAATAAGATAAATATACAAGATATAAAAAAAAATCCAAACAAGATAAAGATAAGAGATATAAGACAATACTAAATAAATAGATGCTGATCATAAAAAGAAAAATAAATGAAAGATGATCATTCATTTGATATTTTTTTCAATAGTACATTAAATAGTTTGTAGTTTGTGCGAAATAAAACATAATTAATGATGAGAAATGCACAATTCAATAATGTTGGAACATGTTCTTTTTGTGTGTCCTAATGTTTGACAATATGAACATTTTTTTTTCAATTATGTTGTTCTCTTATGTCCATATCAGTCCTTATTCGACTTGACTTAGGTCTCTCCTTTGAGGTTATTTTTATGTTGGGACTTGGACATAGTATTTGACCAATGTATGCAAACCAATACTTTTCATTTATGAGTTCCATCAAATAGTCTTTCGTAACATGAAAGATCTGATGCAATGTTGTTGTTTTATTTTCTATATTTATTTATTTTTACATTTTTCTTCTCATTTTTAAGCATTAAGTGTAGCAATTGCATTAGCTTTTTTTTTAAGATTTTGCATTTAGGGTAGATAGACACTTCAATATTATTTGTGCGTTCAATATTAATTAATACTAATTGACTTTGATTTTTTTATAATTATATCCTGTATTTTTTACTTAAAATTAACATGATTACATCATCAATAATAATAAAAATAAATACTAATTTATGTTTATAGATGTTGTTGTAGAGTTTAATTTTTTATTTTCTTCATTCTTAAAAAAAATTTAAACTAAACATTTTTAATTTATTACTTTTTTATTTTTATTTTGTAAAAAACTCATTTCTTTATTCATTAATTATATTTCTAACTATTTTAAACATTAAAAATACTTATTTTTTAATATATTCAAAATTAAAATTATAAAAAAATAATAATTTATTATTATTTTATTTATTTTTGAAATGGTGCTAGATAGGGAAATAAAAAATAAAAGGGTGCTAGATAGGGAAATAAAAACAAAAGAGTGCTACATAGGGAAATAAAAGCAAAAGGGTGCTAGTTAGGGAAATAAAAGTGTAAATGGTGCTAGATAGGGAATTTACCCTAATAAAAGTACAGAATAAATCAAATAATTATAATAAAAAATAAATACTTTTTGTTATTGTTTTGTGAAAATAAATTTTGAAATACATTGTTAATTCTTAATATTGATTTTTTTTATTTTATTCATAAACTATATATAAATGATCCATTAATTCTATTAACAATTTCAGGGTTAACTACCATTGGTTTCGTAGTAGCACACCTGGTTAATTTCTTATGTTTAAATTCGGGTTAAACTCCCGTCTGCGAAATTTATTTTTATCAAAATTAAATACTTTTTTTAATTCATTGAATATATGAAAGATTATTTTACTAATCGTTGTAATAATTTAATAAAAGTACAGAATAAATCAATCAATTATAATAAAAAATAAATACTTTTTCTTATTGTTTTGTGATAATAAAATTTGAAATACATTGGTAATTCTTAATATTGATTTTTTGTATTTTATTCAAAAATTATATATAAATGATTATGTAATTCTATTAACTATGTTATGGTACACTACCATTGCTTCCGCAATAGCACACCTGGTTAATTTCTTATGTTGAAATTCGTGTTGAACTTCTGACTGCGGAATTTATTTTTATCAAAATTAAGTACTTTTTTTAATTCATTTGAAATATGAAAGGTTATTTTACTAATTGTTATAATAATTTAATAAAAATACAGAATAAATCAAATAATTATAATAAAAAATAAATACTTTTTGTTATTGTTTTGTGATAATAAAATTTGAAATACATTGTTAATTTTTAATATTGATTTTTTGTATTTTATTCATAAACTATATATAAACGATCCGTTTATTCTATTAACAATTTCAGGGTTAACTACCATTGTTTCCGTAGTAGCACACCTGGTTGATGATATCTTGCTTGCAACTAATGATCTTGGTCTATTAAGTGAGACTAAGAAGTTTCTCTCTAATAACTTTGAGATGAAAGATATGGGTGAGGCATACTATGTGATAGGAATAGAAATATTCCGTGATAGATCACAAAGACTGTTAGGTTTGTCTCAGAAAGCTTATATTAATAAAGTTTTAGAGAGATTCAGAATGGATAAATGTTCAACATCTTCTGTTCCAATACAGAAAGGAAACAAATTTAGTCTCATGCAATGTCCAAAGAATGATTTGGAACGGAAACAGATGGAGAATATACCTTATGCATCTATTGTTGGGAGTTTAATGTATACTCAAACTTGTTCATGACCAGATATTAGTTTTGCAGTTGGTATGCTTGGTAGATACCAGAGTAATCCAGGATTGGATCATTGGAAAGCTGCAAAGAAAGTTTTAAGATACTTGCAAGGAACGAAGGATCACATGCTTACTTATAAAAGATATGATCATCTTGAGGTGATTGGATATACAGATTCAGATTTTACTAGTTGCGTGGATACACGAAAGTCTACATTTGGTTATGTGTATCTTTTAGCCGGATGAGCGATTTCATGGAAAAGTGCGAAGCAGACAGTCATTGCTGCATCCACCATGGAGGCTGAATTTGTGGCATGCTTTGAGGCCACAGTTCAGGCTAATTGGTTGCGGAATTTTGTTTCAGGACTTGGAATTGTTGACAGTATTGCCAAGCCGCTGAGAATTTATTGTGATAACTCCGCAACTGTCTTCTTTTCTAAAAACGACAAGTATTCCAAAGGTGCTAAACATATGGAATTGAAATACTTTGCCGTTAAAGAAGAAGTTCAGAAACATAGATTGTCAATAGAACATATTAACACTGATCTTATGATTGCTGACCCTTTAACAAAACGGTCCAAAACATTTACTGGTCATGTTGTAAATATGGACATTATGTCTACTAGTGAATGATGAATGTTGTTATTAATGCTTATTTGACACTCTGAGCTCATTGATAAATAAAGTTTATGAAATTTATGTTTTCTATTTTATGTATATGCATGTAAATTATGTTGTGGAAAACAAATTATGTTGTTATTGATGAAAATGACATTATGTTTGAACCTATTATGGATTTCTCACTATAAAGTCATATTAAGGAGAAAGAATGATATAGTAGTACATGGAAGGAAATGTGTGTTGATTGAAATGACATGTAACCGCCATGACTTTTATTATTTCTGTATCCTTGATTTTGATTAATGATAGAACCAATTTATGTAAGGTCTTTTAAATGCGTATTTATGTAATTATTAAATCATGACATTATTATAACTCATATGAGTCAAGTGGGAGAAGGTAAGAAATTATGTAAATTAATTTCTATAAAGTAACTCACATGACTTAGAGTTTGGGCTTTGGACCCAAATATGATTTAATAATAATAATAGAATAAAGGGCCCATTGGTTAACGTGAGAAATATATATCTGATGATATACCTAATGAAAACCCACATCTGATGGACATTGGGAATTAAAGACTATAGGGTTCTGTCTCTGCAAATAATAGTTGTCTCACTGTTAACCATCACGAAGTGTGTGACAAGAACGAAATTGCTAAGAGATAGATTGGGACAAAAGAGATAAAGTAATTGCTAAAGTAGGATCACTCATGGATCAAGGTAAGTGCTCATTCCTTATTGATTGTATGGATATATGTGAGAATCATGATCTAATAAGATCTGAATGTGAACATTATTGTATGTGATGGAGGAGGACCCAAGCTCACCACACGATGAAAGCCAAGCCTCCAAGACTAGACGGTCTAGCCTATGATGAGGAGCGTCTAGACTCAAAAAGGAGTGTCTAGCCCATGAAGAGGAGCGTCTAGGCCATGATGAGGAGCGGCTACATAAGGAGCGTCTAGGCCATGATGAGGATTCCTTCTAGACCGTCTAGCTTCACATACACATGGGTCAAAGCTACGGTTTTGGGAAGAGAAGACCTTTGTAATTTTTACATAAAGGCCCATTACGGGTGCTTAGTAATTAGAGTAGTGTAGAAAGCATATTTGTGTGAACATTCTAGAAAGACCATGGAGGGGGGGGGGTGAGCATAAAAACTAGACACACCCCTCCCCATGTGCTCATTTGTGCACCCATGTGCTCATTTGTGCACCCATGTGCCATGTGCACCCATGTGCTTCACATTTACATTTCATTTGGCTAGCATTAGGGTTGCATTATGGTCCTCCTTAGCCTATAAAAGGAGGAGCCTACACCTTGTATTTTCAAGTTTATTGTGAGTAAAGTTATGCTGCCCATTTGTGCTCAACTTTGCTTCTCCCTAGAATCCTAGGCTCTAAACTTCAATTCCTTCATCTTTTCCCTTGAGCTGGCCGAACCACTCAATACCCATACTCTACATTGATTCAAGAAGAACTTCATGAAAATGCCATCATTTGGTATCATGAGCTTTGGTTCTTCAAGATGAGTAGCTCCTTGTCTTTTAAATTTTAGTTCTTCTTTATTTCATATTGTCATTTACTTTCCTTACTTGTCTTGCTGTTTTTTACATTTTAATTTGTTCTTGGTGTGCTTTGTGGAAGATCCAACCGAAGCACTCTTGTTCATTTGATCTTGAACAAGTTCTTGTGCAATTTGTGATAGGATTTCATACACCTTTGTGTTGCTATTTTCTTTTAGGCTTTGAGTCTTTATTGCTTTCCTTATTTGGTTCATATTATGCTTTGAGTCTTTAATTTTCTGAATCTATACATGTTTTGTCAAGTCATGTTCATCCATATTGTCAACAATTCATAGTAGTCCTTTTATTTGGCTTAATTGTTTCTTGATTTTGGGTCTCTTTATTTGCTTGAATCTGTTGTTCTTTGCTCCTTTGGTGCCTTTTTAATTTTTAGTTTGAGTTCATATTGTGTTTAGATCATACACAATTCTATTTCACAAATTTCCATTGTGTCTAAACTTTGGTATCTTGCTGTTTTTGTTTCCAGTTTTCAGATTCCCCTGTTTTCACCTTCTCTGTTTTGGCTGTTTTAACCCAGAAAAATATTTCCACCCATAGGAAAATTTTGATTCTCTGGAAAATGCAAGTTTAAAGTGTTATAGAAAGGACAAAAAAAGAATTAGGTCAAAAGAAGCAACAGAAAAAAAATGATAAATCTTTTAAGATCAGAGTGCAAATCTGAAGCGCTCCAGCTGGCATAACCGAACACCAATTTTGCAAAATTTATTAAAAAAAAATGGTGCATCTGTTTTGAGTGATTCCAAAGCCAGATTTTAGATAAGATCCTGAATATCTTGCATAACAAATTTCAGAGCCAAATTCTAAAAATACAGCTCAGCATAAATCGGGGAACAAACACGTTTTTTGGCCCACAACATTTTCCAGTGGTGCTGTTTTTTTTTATTTGGTCATCTAATCTAGTGTTTTTCTTTAGGAATTCTTTTGTGTGCCAACCTTTAATTGAGTACCTTTATTTGTTTGCTTTACTTAATTGACTCTCTTTCTAGTTGTCACAATCTAAATCCTTTTGGTGGTACTGTTTTATTCAATTAAATTTGTTTCTTGCTTTTGTTCTTTGACCTCTAATTTGGGTGCTGGAATTTAATTCTTCTTTGGTGCTTATGTGAATGGGAACTTGATTTGGTTAAGGTTTAGCCCTTTGCTAGGTGCTGGAAATTGGAGAATTAAAGACCATCATTCTAAGGAGAAGACAAGGCCAAAGCCGAAACAAGCATTTTTGTAAACACTACAAACACTAGGAAGATCAACAAGCAAAGACAACAAAGAAGTGCACTAACCAAAAAGAGGATCAACAAAGGGAGTTCTCTTATTTCCTTTGCAACTTGGTTTATTGTTAATTACCTTGTTAATTACGTTTAGACGGTGAGTGTGTCTTCAAGGGCTCAAAGTGTCCAAGAAGCCTCACCTAGGGCCGAATAGTATAGCATTCTTGATTAATAATTGTTACTTGTTTGTAATTGCTTTTCTTTTGCTTTCATAGCTACGTTTTGCATGTTTAATTTTGTTAATTGTTGGTGATTGTCTTTCTTTTTGCTTAGTAGTAACGCTTTGCATGCTTATTTTGTGTTAAACCGACTAGCTTTGTTAAATTAGTTAGCATACATTGTTTTCTTGCATTGAAAAAAAAAATTGATTTCTCAACTTATTTGTGTTCTAAGTGTTTCACTAAGAGAAAGTCTTGTGTGAAGATATTGAAGGATAGTTTTTGGCAAGGAAAAGGCTTGGTATTTAAGTAGTCCTTTGTGACTCACCTCCCTTACCTGGAAAACTACCTTCTTTAACTTTCCTAAACTTTCTCAAAGTAAAACACCTATATACACAAAGCTTTAGCCATGTCTTCTTCTTCTCATTCTACAAAGTCTATTGGAAGTGAATTAAAATCTTTAAAAACTCTTTTGAAAGAAGTTTCACAAACTGTGCAATCAATTGCATATAGACAATTGGAGAGTGAGACTAAACTTAATGTTTTGACTAAAGCAAAGGATGAGAAGTCTCACATTCTAAAAAAATTACCTTCTCATGCATATATCTCTAAAGATCATGATTCTTTTGGGGAGGGAAGCATTAGAGTAAATGATTATTATCAAGCACCCCCTAGAAGACATAAAGGAGATAGAAAAGAACAAGAAAACCCAAGAGAGGTTAGGGTAGACCAACCCCATTTCCATGGAAAAGAAAATATAGAAGCTTGCCTAGATTGGGAAATGAGGGTAGAAAAATTGTTTGCTTCCCATAAAGAAAGAAAGGAAAGAAAAATACAAAAGAAGAGAGGGGAAGTCGAAAGGGAAGCTAAAGAAAAAGAAGAAAAAGAAAAGCATGAGAAGACCCTTGAAGAACAAAAGGCGTGGGAGAAGAGTGTTCCTTCCCACAAGGTCATTCAACAAGACCAAAGATTTAAAAATACCTTTGAAAATATGTGTCTTGTTGAACAACCTCAAAGCCTTACCTTTTGTAAATGAACACTTGCAAGCCTAAGTGAAAAAGAAGAGTCTTTAAAAGAAGCTTGCATAGATAAAAATGAAATAGATTATTTCTCATATGTGCTAGGATATTACCAAGTGAATGTCAAGTTTTTTATAAGCATCTACAAAAACAATTTTTTATGTGAAGTAGTGCCTAAAGAAACTTGTCATGTCTTATTGAGACAACCATTGCAAAGTGTACAAATCCTTATAAACAATGGTTGTCACAACGAGACTATCCTTACACATAAGAGAAAAAGTCTTCATGAAGGAGAACTCATGGGACAAATTAGAGTTGATAAAACTCTAGAGCTTTTAAAAGGAAAACTTTTGTCCCCCATGAGAAAAGAAGTTCAAAGACATTACCTTAGGTACAATTCTTGTTTTCAAAATACGCCCAAGGCAATGTCTCATAAACTCTATACTCCTTCACCTTTTGCAAATGATCCTTGGGAAGATATAAATTTCCTATTAAAACTCCCTAGGACAACAAAAGGTTGTGATTCAATCTTCATGGTTATGGATAAACTCTTCTCTAGAGAAGTGATACATCTTCATGGTTTATCTTCAAGCATAGTGTTGAATAGAGTTCCAAATTTCGCAAACCATGATTTGAGGATTTCCTCTGGAAAACTTGTAACTAAATTGCACACTTTAAATTCTTATCATCCTCAAACGCATGGTCAAAATATATTTGAAAATCTAGCTCTTTCTACTATGCCTAGAATAATCATGAAGTGCACACAACTCTAGAGGTGAGCAAACATACCATAAAGTAGTTCACAAAACTACTTATATTTCTACTTTTAAAGTTATGTGTGGGTTCAATCATCTTTCTCCTTTTAAGTTGTTACCATCTTCTATAGGATTTATGCCTAAAGAGAAAGTAACCACAAATGAACCTTTTAAAATACATAAGATGATTAGAGACCACACACAACCATTAAAAGAGAAACTTTGTCCAAGGTTGCCAAAACCAAAAGAAAAGCAAAAATGGCAACCTAGTAAAATTAATTTGCAAACTAACACCTATGCCTTATTTGATTATTTCTATAGGTGGACGTTTGATCCAGGAGGACAAGCTTTGGCGAAGCAAAAGGTTGCTATCCGAGATCAAGTCTGTAGATCTGAGGATAGATCTTTTCCCGAAGGAGGAGATGATGGACACCATCCAGCCACAACCATCCCCCTAGTTGAAGAAAAAGCTTTGGATTTGAGGACAAATCGTTTTCAAGAGGGAGGGGATGATGGAGGAGGACCCAAGCTCACCACACGATGAAAGCCAAGCCTCCAAGACTAGACGGTCTAGCCTATGATGAGGAGCGTCTAGACTCAAAAAGGAGTGTCTAGCCCATGAAGAGGAGCGTCTAGGCCATGATGAGGAGCGGCTACATAAGGAGCGTCTAGGCCATGATGAGGATTCCTTCTAGACCGTCTAGCTTCACATACACATGGGTCAAAACTACGGTTTTGGGAAGAGAAGACCTTTGTAATTGTTACATAAAGGCCCATTACGGGTGTTTAGTAATTAGAGTAGTGTAGAAAGCATATTTGTGTGAACATTCTAGAAAGACCATGGAGGGGGGGGGGGTGAGCATAAAAACTAGACACACCCCTCCCCATGTGCTCATTTGTGCACCCATGTGCTTCACATTTACATTTCATTTGGCTAGCATTAGGGTTGCATTATGGTCCTCCTTAGCCTATAAAAGGAGGAGCCTACACCTTGTATTTTCAAGTTTATTGTGAGTAAAGTTATGCTGCCCATTTGTGCTCAACTTTGCTTCTCCCTAGAATCCTAGGCTCTAAACTTCAATTCCTTCATCTTTTCCCTTGAGCTGGCCGAACCACTCAATACCCATACCTATCATGCACCTACAAGATCAACACCACTCTTAGGAGGATCTTGCTCACCTTCATTCATTGCTTCCGCCCCATTACTCTACATTGATTCAAGAAGAACTTCATGAAAATGCCATCAGTATGTGTTCAATTGTACGTTAATTCATGTTTTAATTTACAAAACAAACATCCACAGAAAGAAAAAGAAATGAACTTAAAAAGAAACAAACTTTGGCAATAAAAACTTATTCTTATCATATTATGGCATCTTCTTCTTCTTCTTCTTCTTCATGCTCTTTGTCAATGAAAACTTATTCTTATCATATGGCTTCTTCTTCTTCTTCTTCTTCTTCTTCTCCATGCTCTTCTCCATGCCCTTCTCTTCATGCTCTTCATGCTCTTCATCAAAATCAAAATCATGATCATAACATTCATCATAATCTGAATCATGCTGAGGAGATCCTAGAACCTCATCCTCTGATGAATTATCAAAAGGCAGAATGTCTCTAAAAGATGACCAACCATCAACTATGGGCTTCACAACATCCACAAGAGTGTTATATGTAGTATCATCTGGGGTGTAATTCATCAATACATAGTTTTCTCCCTTGAAAAGATAAGCTTGATTCTTCTTATGAGAAGCGAAACACGCATCAATTCCATTTTCAAAGATGGTACCTTTCAAAATAGGAAATCCATGAGTGATGTTTTGAATTGAGCGAATAAGTTGCTTGGAATCATAAGCTATGCGACAAT
Source organism: Phaseolus vulgaris (assembly GCF_000499845.2). NCBI lineage: Eukaryota > Viridiplantae > Streptophyta > Magnoliopsida > Fabales > Fabaceae > Phaseolus > Phaseolus vulgaris. The sequence continues at coordinate 54,945,775 of NC_023752.2, forward strand.
ACTTATTGTCCTTGAATAAGTAAACTTCTTTTCCTTTACTTGACCTGAATGCAGAGTCTATACCATCTTCAAACACCGTGTGTTTGAGGACGGGAAACATACTACGAATACTCTGACGTGATAGTAACTTGTTATTAGCATAGTCTATGACGCCACAAAGGTAAGTATAGAAGATATATGCTTCGTTGTCGTCAGTGTCGAAGGAACAATCTATTCCATATGATCCAAATAGCGTACCCCTAATTGATGGAAAGTCATTTTCGATATGACTCAAACCTGTCAAAACCCGATCATCTGGCTGACTCTGTCCAGGAGTGTAATACAACCGCATATAATAACGGTATAAGAAGAAATAAACTTCATTTGTTTTTTATGAACGAAATGCAGAATTTATATACTTTGATTTCCAATATATCATCGTTCTACCTCCTACGTATCAAACCTGAATTCAAACATGGATCGAATGTCAAACAGATTAAATTTCTTTATTATGACTTCCACCATAAAAACATATTTAAAAAAAAATCTTTAAACATTAAACCTTAATAACAGTAAAATGAGTCATTGTTCCATGGGTATGACGTCAAATTTATCATCTAAACCAACCAACTCAACAAGCATGCGATGCTTCACAACATCATACATCACTAGCCAAATGGAAAACATTAGGATCATAAATAGCAATCCAAATCCAAATGTTAGGGCAAAAACCACAAAATAAGACGTAAATCAAATTCAAAACGATCACCAGAAGCAGAATCACAATCATTAAATAAAGAGAAACAAAGATGGAATTCGAGTTCGAGGAAAATCAAGATGAAAGAAATAACAGGGCAATTACCACCAGAAAATATCAACCTTTTATAATTCAGATTTCTACGAACAAAACAAAAGTTGAATTCAATGCAGAATTTGCGGCTGCCACACCCTAGCCTCTTCCCCTTTCTTAATATGAATGGGTCTTATTGGAAAAGCCATATTCAATTTTAAATATTTTTACAACATGTTTCCTAATATGAAATATTTATCAATTTTATTCATAATTGATTTTGTTAAAAAATTTAAAATTATTTAATTAATTTTTATTGTTTAAATTTTATGTTTTAAATTTTTATAATCATATTACAATGTTTTTCACATACTTTATTAATATATATTTTTTAAGAAGTTAGTTTTTAAATATAACTCTGTTTAAAAAATATTCGTATTTTGGTATTAACTCCTTTCGCAACTAATTTTACGAGTTGTTATTTTCAGTTTAATTTTTTAATTAAATAAAAATAACTAACTTAAAGCATTAAATTTTATTTTTTAAAAGATGTAAATATATAATAATATAGTACATAATAAATATTTATAAATTAAATTTGATTATAGTAATTAATACTACGGGAACATAGGCGCGAAAAGCGCCTGTATATATATTTTTTATTTTTTATTATTGTAACATATGATGAAGTAGAAAGAAATGGAGAAATAACTTGATTAAATTTTACAACTAAAAAAATAATTTTAATTTAAATATTTTATTACTTTATTTATCTTAATTAGTATGTTAAATTAAAAGAAACTTAGGTAATTAATATATTTTTTTAATAATTATAATAATATTTAACTTTTTTAAATCAAATATATAGACAAAATATATATATATATATATATATTTTGTAAGATTTATGTCATAAAAATATTTTTTTAAATGTATATTGATTGAAAATGATCAAAACTCATTAAATCTAACCAAAATCCAATTTAGATAATAAAAAATATATCCAATTTATATCTAAACCATATCCAATTAAATGGAAATCCAAAAATATAAACTTAGATTTGTAATAAATCCATTTATATATATTAAAACTAATATAAATTTAGATAAATTAAATTTTATAATTTAGATTTTTTTTCCACCACCCTTACGAGTTAACATTTACCAGAAAAATACACACACTATATTACCAAAAGTGCATATCTTAGAAAAAAAAGTTGTCGATATTGCAAAATACATGTGGAGAATAACTATGACACCACATGCACGTGGAAAGGAGTTACATCATATAATTGATTTCATATCCAGGAAAAGAGAGAATGGGAAAAAAAGGTGATGCTTGCTGATCTAGTGATTTAGCAAAATTAGAAGATGAGTTATGGGCAATGAGTTAACAAACGTGTCATTTTTATCGTTATTGTTGATCGAGTAAATAATCTTTGTCAATTGCTGAATTTGCCCGACAATAAAGCCTTGTACAAGTTTCCTATCAGACTCGTTAGTGATGTCTTCTTTGTCATACATGATCTTTTATGTAGGGGATAAAAATGGAGAGGCTATCATGGCTCCAAAATCGTGCTCATATAAGAAAATGATAAAAAATGGTAAGGAGAAGAGATGTTTATTATTCTTTTATGTGTATGGTTACATCACTTCATGTATAAGAAATATATAGGGAATTTCTCTGTCCAAATTACAATCTAATTAGCTAGCAATACTAATCATGAGATTCTATCATTATTAAATTAATTGCATATAATTGGATACAACATCGTACAATATTACATACATACAATAATTGTATATAATTTGATAATTATTATTTCCTTGATGTAGATGATTAAAAATTAAGATTACGAGAAAAGTTAAAAAGTCACATTGATAAGACTCATTAATTTTTAGGATGATTTATCCAATGAAAATACGAACTCCATGAAAAAATAGTATTGTAAACCAAATTAGCTTACAGAAAAAATCTGTGAACATTAATGCAAATCACTTAGGAATTACATACAGAAAAAATACTTTATTTTTTTATCAAGGTTCTTACTAAGCCCATATTTCTTCAGTTTTGACATGAGACATGATGAATCTAAAAACACCTTGATAATCTTTCAAATGATAATAAAAAAAATGTGTGATTAATAGATACCTGAAACTTCACTCCAAGACAGGTGGAAAAGTTTCTTCAGGTAAACGTGCCTTTTTATTCTTATTCTCTTCATTTTTATATTGGAACACGTATTTTTGAACTTTAACTTTATGTAGGGAATTAAAGTTGTGATTCATTATAAGAATATGTTTTCTGTTTCTATCTAGATACCTGCATAATATAATAAATTAGTTAATAATTAATTATATAAAATGATTATGATAAAAGTAATGTAATATGAAAAGTTAACCTAACCTTTTCTTTGTTTGTGTCTGCAATGTTGTCACTATAACACAACAACGGATATATTTGCTGGCTATGCCATTTGGAAAACATATCTCTTCTTGTTTCTTTTGCTTATACTTTTTTTTCAAAAGACTTATTCACTGACATGTTAGTTGCAAGAATTGCCATGTGAATAGGTGGATTCCGAGTTGATTGTAGTTACAAAGACCCTAGATGTTTTTTATTCTCTTATGTCTTATGTGTATGGTTACCTTACTTCATATATATAGGGAGATTCACTTACCAAATTACAATCTAATTAGGTAGAAATACTATTTATGAGATTCTATCATTATTAAATTAATTGCATATAATTGGGTCAATATCGTACAAACAATATTACATACAATAATTGCATATAATTTGATAATTATAACACAGCAACGGATATATCTGCTGGCTATGCCATTTGGAAAACATATCTGTTCTTGTTTCTTGTGCTTATACTTTTTTTTTCAAAAGTCTTATTCACTGAGATATCCCTGGCGCATGAATTTCATATTTATAATATTGTAGTTGAGTGTCAGTTGGAAGAATTGCCATGGGAATAGGTGGATCCCGAGTTGATTACAAGTTGTACTTACAAAGACCCTAGATGTTTTTTATTATGGTTACATCATTTTATGTATAAGAAATATATAGGGAGTTTCTCTTACCAAATTACAATCTAATTAGGTAGGAATACTAATGATGAGATTCTATCATTATTAAATTAATTACATATAATTGGGTCAATATCGTACAATACCGTACAATATTACATACAATAATTGCATATAATTTGATAATTAAAACACAACGAATATATATCTATTGGCTATGCCATTTGGAAAACATATCTCTTCTTGTTTCTTGTGCTTATACTTTTTTTCAAAAGTCTTATTCACTGAGAGATGTGTCATGGCGCATGAATTTCCTATTTATAATATTGTAGCTGAGTGTCAGTTGGAAGAATTGCCATGGGAATAGGTGGATCCCAGAGTTGATTACAACTTGCACTTATTCTCTTATGTGTATTGTTACATCACTTCATGTATAAGAATATATTAGGAGTTTCTATTTCCAAATTACAATCTAATTAGCTAGAAATATTAATCATGAGTTTCTATCATTATTAAATTAATTGCATATGAATAGGTACAATATCGTACAATATTACATACAATAATTGCATATAATTTCAAAATTATTATTTCCTTAATAATTAACTTGTATATTTCCATAGGTAGATGATTAAAAATTAAGACGATGAGAAAAGTTAAAAAGTCACCGACACTCATTAATTTTTAGGATGATTTATCTAATGAAAATATGAACTCCATGAACAAATAGTAATGTAAACCAAGTTAGCTTATAGAAAAAATCTGTGAACATTAATGCAAATCACTTAGGAATTACAAGAAAAAAAATACTTAATTTTTTCATCAACCACATTGGTTCTTACTAAGCCCATATTTCTTCAGTTTTGACATGATAAATCTACAAACACCTTGATAATCTTTCAAATGATAATGAAAAAAAATGTGTGATTAATAGATACCTGAAAAGAGTCACCAATTTCTCTTAACCGTATCTTCACTCCAAGACAGGTGGAAAAGTTTCTTCAGGTAAACGTGCCTTTTTATTCTTATCCTCTTCATTTTAATATTGGAAAAAATATTTTTGAACTTTAACTTTACGTAGGGAATTAAAGTTGCGATTCATTATAAGAATATATTCTATGTTTCTATTTGGATACCAGCATAATATAATAAATTAGTTAATAATTAATTATATAAAATGATTATGATAAAAGTAATGTAATATGAAAAGTTAACCTAACCTTTTCTTTATTTGTGTCCGCATTGTTGTCACTATAACACAGCAACGGATATATTTGCTGGCTATGCCATTTGGAAAACATATCTCTTCTTGTTTCTTGTGCTTATATTTTTTTTCAAAAGTCTTATTCACTGTGATCTCCCTGACGCATGAATTTCATATTTATAATATTGTAGTTGAGTGTCAGTTGGAAGAATTGTCATAGGAATAGGTGGATCCCGAGTTGATTACAAGTTGTACTTACAAAGACCCTAGATGTTTTTTATTCTCTTATGTGTACGGTTACATCATAAGAAATATATAGGGAGTTTCTCTTACCAAATTACAATCTAATTAGAAAGGAATACTAATCATGAGATGTACCGCCCTGGTAGTCGGAAGTGATGACGTGGCATCCAGCTACAGTATAGGCGTGTTGACAAGGCGCCAGGTTGGCGGAAGGGAAGGAAGTCGGGGGGCTCGTGAAGTCGCCAGTTATTAAGTTGGCGTGTTCCGATCTCCAGCATACCAGAATCGGCGATCACCGGGTTAAAGATGAAGTCGCCAGATGTAAACTCAGGCGACCTAGTGATTGGAGATCGCCAGAGCAAGCACATCGTCAGAGATGAAGGTGGGACAGATTATGAAGGCGGCCGGCGAGACCACAGGGAAGGTGTACGAAGGCACCCTAACTCGCCAGTTCCAGTAGAGATCGCGCTCCCAAGTTAGCTATGCACTGGGCAGTACCATGCATAAGTAACTTAGCAAAATGAGAGTAGAAGCAGCGCCCAAGTCAAGGAGGCTCCAGATGAAGGCACGTGTACGACTAGATGCGGGCCACGTGTCCAAGTCTGTAACTGCCAGGAGAGAGAAAGTAGCCAGGTATATAAGAGTTCTCAACGAACTTTATGAGGTACGCACGTTCAGATCACATTCTTTACGCTTGCGAGTTATAGAGCTTACTGTGAGAGAGAATTTGCACGGTTCCTGTTCTCTTAGTATTTGGTGATTTGGTCACTGACTTGGGCGTTGGAGTGCGATCGGCCGCAGCGGCGCCGTTCTGTTCCTTTGCAGGTTCTTGAGGTGGATCTCGAAGAAGAACGGAAGTTTGAAGCGGTGCGCACGTCGATCCTTTGATGAGGCAGTTTCCAGCGTTCCGGTCAACCGGCAGGATCATGATATTCTATCATTATTAAATTAATTGTATATAATTGGGTCAATATCGTACAATACCGTACAATATTACATACAATAATTCCATATAATTTGACCATTATTACACAGCAACGGATATATCTGTTGGCTATGCCATTTGGAAAACATATCTCTTCTTGTTTCTTGTGCTTATACTTTTTTTCAAAAGTCTTATTCACTGAGATGTGCCCTGGCGCATGAATTTCATATTTATAATATTTTAGCTGAGTGTCAGTTGGAAGAATTGCCATGGGAATAGGTGGATCCCAGAGTTGATTACAACTTGCACTTACAAATTCATGTATAAGAAATATATTAGGAGTTTCTCTTTCCAAATTACAATCTAATTAGCTAGAAATACTAATCATGAGTTTCTATCATTATTAAATTAATTGCATATAATTGGGTACAATATTGCATACAATAATTGCATATAATTTGATAATTATTATTTCCTTAATAATTAACTTGTATATTTCCATAGGTAGATGATTAAAAATTAAGATGATGAGAAAAGTTAAAAAGTCACCGACACTCATTAATTTTTAGGATGATTTATCTAATGAAAATACGAACTCCATGAACAAATAGTAATGTAAACCAAATTAGCTTATAGAAAAAATCTGTGAACATTAATGCAAATCAGTTAAGAATTACAAGAAAAAAAATACTTAATTTTTTCATCAACCACATTGGTTCTTACTAAGCCCATATTTCTTCAGTTTTGACATGATAAATCTACAAACACCTTCATAATCTTTCAAATGATAATGAAAAAAAATGTGTGATTAATAGATACCTGAAAAGAGTCACCAATTTCTCTGAACCGTATCTTCACTCCAAGACAGGTGGAAAAGTTTCTTCAGGTAAACGTGCCTTTTTATTCTTATCCTCTTCATTTTAATATTGGAAAAAGTATTTTTAAACTTTAACTTTACGTAGGGAATTAAAGTTGCGATTCATTATAAGAATATGTTCTATGTTTCTATTTGGATACCAGCATAATATAATAAATTAGTTAATAATTAATTATATAAAATGATTATGATAAAAGTAATGTAATATGAAAAGTTAACCTAACCTTTTCTTTATTTGTGTCCGCATTCTTGTCACTATAACACAACAACGGATATATTTGCTGGCTATGCCATTTGGAAAACATATCTCTTCTTGTTTCTTGTGTTTATACTTTTTTTCAAAAGTCTTATTCACTGAGATCTCCCTGACGCATGAATTTCATATTTATAATATTGTAGTTGAGTGTCAGTTGGAAGAATTGTCATGGGAATAGGTGGATCCCGAGTTGATTACAAGTTGTACTTACAAAGACCCTAGATGTTTTTTATTCTCTTATGTGTACGGTTACATCATAAGAAATATATATAGGGAGTTTCTCTTACCAAATTACAATCTAATTAGAAAGGAATACTAATCATGAGATTCTATCATTATTAAATTAATTTTATATAATTGGGTCAATATCGTACAATACCGCACAATATTACATACAATAATTTCATATAATTTGATAATTATAACACAGCAACGGATATATCTGTTGGCTATGCCATTTGGAAAACATATCTCTTCTTGTTCTTGTGCTTATACTTTTTTTCAAAAGTCTTATTCACTGAGATGTGCCCTGGCGCATGAATTTCATATTTATAATATTGTAGCTGAGATTCAGTTGGAAGAATTGCCATGGGAATAGGTGGATCCCAAAGTTGATTACAACTTGCACCAACAAAGATTCTAGATGTTTTTTATTCTCTTATGTGTACGATTACATCACTTCATGTATAACAAATATATAGGAGTTTCTCTTTCCAAATTACAATATAATTAGCTAGGTATATTAATCATGAGATTCTATCATTATTAAATTAATTGTATATAATTTGGTACAATATCGTACAATATTACATATAATAATTGCATATAATTTGATAATTATTATTTCCTTAATAATTAACTTGTATATTTCCAGATGATAAAAAATTAAGATTATGAAAAAAGTTAAAAAAGTCACATTGATCGAGACTCATTAATTTTTATGATGATTTATCTAATGAAAATTCGAACTCCATGAACAAATAGTAATGTAAACCAAATTAGCTTATAGAAAAAATTTGTGAACATTAATGCAAATCACTTAGGAATTACAGAAAAAAAAATACTTAATTTTTTCATCAACCACATTGGTTCTTACTAAGCCTATATTTCTTTAGTTTTGACATGATGAATCTACAAACACCTTCATAATCTTTCAAATTATAATAAAAAAAATGTGTAATTAATAGATACCTGAAAAGAGTCACCAATTTCTCTTAACCGTATCTTCACTCCAAGACAGGTGGAAAAGTTTCTTCAGGTAAACGTGCCTTTTTATTCTTATTCTCTTCATTTTTATATTGGAACAAGTATTTTTGAATTTTAACTTTAGGGAATTAATGTTGCGATTCATTATAAGAATATGTTCTCTGCTTCTATCTGGATACCTACATAATATATAAATTAGTTAATAATTAATTATATAAAATGATTATGATAAAAGTAATGTAATATGAAAAGTTAACCCAACCTTTTCTTTGTTTGTGTCCGTATTGTTGTCACTATAACACAGCAACGGATATATCTGATGGCTATGTCATTTGGAAAACATATTTCTTGTTTCTTTTGCTTATACTTTTTTTTTCCAAAAGTCTTATTCCTCTGGCGCATGAATTTCATATTTATAATATTGTAGTTGAGTGTCAGTTGAAAGAATTCCGAGTTGATTACAAGTTGTACTTGCAAAGACCCTAGATGTGTTTTTTATTCTCTTTTGTGTATGGTTACATCACTTCATGTAAGAAATATATAGGGAATTTCTCTTACCAATTTACAATCTAATTAGCTAGGAATACTAATCATGAGATTCTATCATTATTAAATTAATTGCATATAATTGGGTCAATATCGTACAAGATCGTACAATATTACATACAATAATTGCATATAATTTGATAATTATAACACAACAACGGATATATCTGTTGGCTATGCCATTTGGAAAACATACCCTAGATGTTTCTTATTCTGTTATGTGTATGGTTACATCACTTCATGTATAAGAAATATATATGAATATATATGGAGTTTCTTTCCAAATTACAATCTAATTAGCTAGGAATACTAATCATGAGATTCTATCATTATTAAATTAATTTTGCATATAATTGGGTACAATATCGTACAATATTACAATAATTGCATATAATTTGATAATTATAACACAACAACGGATATATTTGTTGGCTATGCCATTTGGAAAACATCCCCTAGATGTTTCTTATTCACTTATGTGTATGGTTACATCACTTTATGTATAAGAAATATATATGAATATATATGGAGTTTTTTTCCAAATTACAATCTAATTAGCTAGGAATACTAATCATGAGATTCTATCATTATTAAATTAATTTTGCATATAATTGGGTACAATATCGTACAATATTACAATAATTGCATATAATTTGATAATTATTATTTCCTTAATAATTAACTTGTATACTTCCATAGGTAGATGATTAAAAATTAAGATTACGAGAAAAGTTAAAAAAGTCACATTGATCGAGACTCATTAATATTTAGGATGATTTATCTAATGAAAATACAAAATCCATGAACAAATAGTATTGTAAACCAAATTTGCTTATAGAAAAAATCTGTGAACATTAATGCAAATTACTAAGGAATTACATTCAGAAAAAAATACTTTATTTTTTCATCAAGGTTCTTACTAAGTCCATATTTCTTCAGTTTTGACATGATGAATCTACAAACACCTTGATAATCTTTCAAATGATAATGAAAAAAAATGTGTGATTAATAGATACCTGAAACTTCACTCCAAGACAGGTGAAAAAGTTTCTTCAGATAAACGTGTCTTTTTATTCTTATTCTCTTCATTTTTTATATTAGAACAAGTATTTTTGAACTTTAACTTTACGTAGGGAATTAAAGTTGTGATTCATTATAAGAATATGTTTTCTGTTTATATCTGGATACCTGCATAATATAATAAATTAGATAATAATTAATGATATAAAATGATTGTGATAAAAGTAATGTAATATGAAAGGTTAATCTAACTTTTTTTTTATCCGCAGTGTTGTCACTATAACACAACAACAGATATATTTGTTGGTTATGCCATTTGGAAAACATATCTCTTCTGATTTTTTGTGTTTATACTTCTTTTATTTCAAAAGTCTTATTCACTGAAATGTCCCCTGGTGCATGAATTTCATATTACAAGTTGTACTTACAAAGACCCTAAATATTTCTTATTATCTTATGTGTATTACATCACTTCATGTATAAGAAATATATAGAGAGTTTTCTTTCTAAGTTACAATCTAATTAGCTCGAAATACTAATCCTGAGATTGTATCATTATTAAATTAATTACATATAATTGGATAAAATATTGTATAATATTATATACAATAATTATATATAATTTGATAATTATTATTTCCTTAATAATTAACTTGTATATTTCGATCATCAAATCAAATGCTATTAACTTGTATATTTCCATTTGTTATTTAGAGAGGATCGTTACCTCAGTGGAGAGAAGCAGTGCGGTCAAAGCAGGTCCAAACGTCGTCAAGGGTTTATGGAAGAGATAAACAGAGAAAAACAAGAAAGGTTTAGTGTTAGAAGAGAAATAGATCTTTGATTTTAGAGGTTTTAGGAATCAGGTTTTATTATATTCACCCAAATAATTATTCATATAATCTTATTCATCTTATGCATATTTTTAAATCAGTATAAAAAAATTAAATCAGATACTTCTTTATTTTAAATTCATTGTTTTTTTTATAAAAGGAACATTTTTAGTTTTATGGGAATATAAAGTTTGAAAAATAATTTTCTCACTTCTAATTTATCTTTAAAAAATAACAGGAAATTAAGTTTCCTAGTTTATAATATGAAAATATAAACCCTGATAAATATCTCTATTTCTAAATATAAGTGTGGTAGATTTCACTAAAGTATTCTTAACTTTAAAAAAATAATAAATTATTTATAAAAAATGAATATAGAGATTCTTAAAAATTAAATAGTGTAATGAAAGTTGTGAATAAGATTAAAAGTGATAAACTTCAGCCAAATCCACTAAGCATGTTCATTTGTAAATAACTTTCAACCCACTCCAATGACCTCTTTAATTTAAAAATAATAATAATCATTTATCCTTTTCAAAATTGTTTTTTTCACAAATATTCTAACATAAAATTACGGGTGATAAAAACAATACCACTTATATTTGAAAGAAAAAATAATAATTAAAAAATGCGAATATCTGTATTTAAATTTATAATAATTAAATGTCTTTAAAAAATGCGAGTATCTGTATTTTCTGAAGTTTAATTTATCTTTAAAAAATAAGAGGAAATCAAGTTTTATAATTTCAAAATATAATAATTAATATATATATATATATATATAAATTACTTGATTTATAAATATTAATGAATAAACAATGTTTTTTCAAGAATTTACATAATTATAAAATTACAAGTGGTAAATAGAATGAGTTTTACTAATCAAATTTATTAAATACTTTTTTTCTGTCACGTACAAGTATAATTCATGTTCTTTCTCACGTAATATTAAGAAATCTCTTTTAATATTTAAATACTCAAGTATTATTTGATATTAAATTACTTCTAATTTTAAAAAACACTAAGTTAAATAATACAATAATTAACAATTGAATATTATGTACACATATTGTGATTCAATGAGTGAATTTAAACTTTGTTATTGCCTTTATTTTACATCTATTTCTTCTCTAGTATTTCTCAATATTTTTATTTGTGTAGGATTGATATGTATTTTATAATTTTATGTGTTATGTGATGAGGAGAGAGATTACAATAAAAATACACAAAAATTCCCTTCATCGTTTTTTTAATAGAAAATAAACAGGAATATACAATAATAATTTCAAGAAAATATTTATTTATTTTGTATTTTTAGGACTTAAAATTTGTTGAAATTATTTTATTTTATTTTAAGTTTGAGATTAATTGTATTTATAAATAACATAAAATTTGGCTACACTTACAAAATTATTAAAACCTAACTCTTTGAGTCAAAGAAAAGAAAAAAAAGGAAGGTTTTCCTTTCATATAGCCATTGAATTTTTTGTTAATAAAATTATATATATTTATCACCCTTAAATTTTAAAATATATAAAAATTGAAGAGTTATTCTAGAGCATCATTTCTTGGTGAGAGTTATTCTCATTACTTAGGATCTTATTTTGAAATATTAAGATTCAAGTGGTGACTCTTTATGACATTTAACTTGAAACGATGAATAAACTTCAAGTGACATGCAATGCTTCCATCTCATAATTCTTCTTCACCTTTTACATTTGATTTCTTCTATTATGTGTTCTTGTGTTGTTGTTATTATGCTCTTATATTTTGCATGTTTCATTATTTCCTTATTTATTTGTTTTGTTCTTTATTAATATTAATATATGTTGTTCTCGTGTTAATGGAATAATTAGCTGAAGCCTCTAATGAATTCAATTCATAATAAAGGCAAAGATGAGATTCTAATTATGATATATAAACTTCTTACTATTATATGCTTCTATATTACTTAAGCTTCTAATTTAAAGAAGTATTCTATCACTAAGTCATTTATTTTCTAAAAAATATTAAGGGGTTCCAATTACAGAATTTAAAAACAAATATATATTTTTAAGTTAACATATTTTAAATTATGTAATTTGGAATATGTTTCATAATCTAAAATATGTTCTTAGATTATATAATTTAAAATATATTTTTATATCTAGAATTATATCTAGATTATACTATATAGAATATATATCGTGCTAACTTAAAACATTTATTGGCACGTGCAATTCATAATTTTCCATTCAATGAAGAATTTAGACTTTTCCACACCTACAATATACAAGAAAAAATTAACATAAAACTTTAAAAGTGTACGCATCTTATCATCTACTTTTAAAATTCAGCCTATTTTACCTTTTAGTTCTATTATATGTCTAATATTAGGATAAATTAAAAATAAACTAATTGTAATTGGCAATTGTACAAAATGCAAGAAAATTGAAAATTCTAACGATAAAATGATCGAAAATCAAACTTAAATTATAAAATTTGTAAAACGTTATAATTGAGTAGTAAAATATGTCATTTAACCTATATTTTTCCCCCTTGAGGTAAGAATTCAAACCCCATTTGTTATTCTTTTAACTCAAAAGATTTTATGAATAATCAATAAGATATTTTTATAAACACATCTAAACAATATAAATTCTTAGAGAATAAGGCAAATTAGAATAAGCTAGATTGATAAGCTCTCCACATGAGGCCTTGTTTTATTTATCACTTATTATTCAATACTTTAATAATTCATTATGCTGTATTCAGTGTGAACCTATTACTACTACAATTATTTTTTGCAGAAAAGCAAACAATGGACTAAGCAGCCAACTGTGAATTAAATGTTTGTAAATTGTTCATTAAACTTGAGTATATAAAAAGTACATGAACAAAAGTTAAACGTAAAAGCATCTGAGATTGTTTAAGAAAACTGAAGAATCTTCTTGATGAAGTAAATAAAAAGTTTGAAAAGGGACCAATTCATTTAACATCTCGGGATACTTCAAATTTTCAAAAAGCAATGATGAAGTGGTGTATATCGGTGAGGTAGCTATACAGAAAACTCTGAATCCTTACAAGCTTCGTTATTCTTAAAAGTAAAAGCTAAAAACATACGCACTCAATTGCTAAGGTAGCTGCATATAAAACTATGGATCCTTAAAAATCTCTGCTATTCTTTAAAGTAATAGCGTAAGTACCAAATGCCAAGTCAAAACTTTTTTTCCTCTAACAAACAACGCTATTGTCTTCATAAATCAAGACAGCATTGAGCACACTCCTTTTCCTGCCTCCTGACCTACTTCTTATTTATAGTCACATTAAATTAATTTCTGCAGTTAAAAACCCTGTACATTAATTACTAGTAAGAGAACAATGAAGACAATGAAATTAAAAGAAACTTGATGAAAGTCTCATGTTTGATAGCTTCTGCTCTTATTTTGTTCTTTCTAAATGTCTATTTGATAGGCTCACCACTGAAGATTTCCCTCTAAAGAGTCTTGGCATTGTAGGAGCAGGTGAACTCTAAGGCAGCATTTGGTTCATGATTTATTCTCCATCCCCGAAAATCATTGATTAGAAACCAATTTTAGAGACTAAAAGTAATTAGTTACTATAGTGACAAAATTAGAGATATTTTAGATAGAGACTAAAAAAAATTGATTTCTAAATTAGTTTATATTATTGTTAAATGGTTTCTAAATTTGTATTTAATTAACTACCAAGGTTTTTTTACCAAATTTAGAAACAAAATAATTAGTAATTAAAACTTGGTAGCTAATTAGATTCCATCTAAAAACTACTTAACAGTAATATAAACTAATTTAGAAAAAAAAAATTGTTAATCTCCAAAATGGTATGCAATTTGATCAATATAACAACTAATTATTTTTTATCTCTCAAATTAATTTTTATTTAATAATTTATGCACAAAATCTTATAGTGGATGACACATTTGCAAATTTAGAATAAGATATGAAAAATTGCCAATAAAAGACTTATTGACAGAGGTATTTTATAAATTAGGATTCCCACAATCATTTCCACTAGAGAAAGGGGACGAGATCATTCCCATTCTGTCATGGGAATAGTTCTAAATTGTTAGAAATTGAGGAATAGTTCCACTTGGCACCCCATCATTCAGTATACCATCAACCAATAATTGAGTTGAAGCATTGGAAGGGAGAGATTATTAGTTCTTGGGTTTTCAGGTTTTCTGAGAATTTGAGATGGGATCTATTTTGGGAAAATGATGAAGTTTTCAAGAAAATTTATTTGAGATTGCAGAACAGAATGAAGGTGAGATTTTTCATTTTGGCTTTCGTTAATGTATATCAATGCAAATCTTGTTACATCATACTTGTTATCGTAAGGATATTATTAGTTCTGTTTAGCAAAGTTGAATTTGACACTCGAAGATTCTAAATACCCACTAGCACTGGGAAGGAGGTGAAAATTAGAGATCATACCATACCACAAGTATAGGTATCCATGATATATCATGATTTTGTAAAAGGTAATGGAGAAATAGAGAGAGATATAAATCATTCAAGCTGGATGAAAGAAATTAAAGAATGCATCAGATGTTATTTGTCATAGAAAGGTCTCTCTTAAGCTTAAAGGAAACTTTACTACAACCACAAATCAGTGGCTATTTATGTTCGAAAACAGCCTTTCCTGCAACCTCATGGATGGTATTTAGTTCCACATTGACTATGATACGATTGAAATGAAGTATATAACAGAGATGTAAACCTTATCTTATACATCAATTTTGTGGGGCTGAGAGGAGTGTAATTTAGTCTCATTGACTAGTGATATGGCTAAAACAAAGTATATAAGTACAAACCCCATCTTATAGGTTGGTTTTGAAGGGTTGAGTTAGGTCTAAATCCCATTTCTAAGACTTTTAATATTTATAGTACTGAAGGTCGCAACAAGGGCCAACAAGAGCATCGTAAGTTGGAAGAGTGTTCATACAAGATATGATTGAGAGTGGATATTAGAGAGAAAGTTGAAGTGTAATAGAATTAGAGAATAGTTGAAAGAAGTATTTCTACTCAAAAGTGAAAAATATTCTTGAACCCAACTGAATCAGAGATACAAGAAGTTTTTATACACTAAATCAGTTAGAGCTTAAGCACTCAACTCAACTCACTAGATAGATATTACATCATTCAAATATAGAGTTCTACAGGACTACAGCTGTAGAAAGAACACACGAAAAAAGAGAGTAAAACCACTCTAATAAAATGATACCTACCAGGAAAAGATGGTAAAATTGTTTTGAGCCTAAGATAGTTTAGACACATGTAAAAACGACCAATGACAGCACTAGTTAAGAGAGCTAATCTAATTGAAGATAGCCCAAAAATTGTAGATGTTGAGTTAAACCATTGGTTTTGAAAAAATACATTGCCATCTTTTGATCCATGTAACTGACTCCACAACATCACACAAAATATTCATACCATAAGAAACAAAAGAAAATGCATCCTTAAGAAAATATTGTTGCCAAAAGTATTTAAAACTCCCTTCACCAAATATGGTAGAACTCCTTAGCAGCCCAACTACTCAGATATTAATAATCACATATGGTAGGGAAAGTTTAAGAACTTACCATTGCATTTCTTGTTTACGGTATCTCATGGAGTATCTAGAACTAGAAGTACTATGTTTTTCACATTCAATTTCAGACATTTCCTCTTTTCCAGTATTATGTGCACAAACTGGCTCTATTGCTCCATCAATATCTTGCTGTTTTGTCATTTCTTGAGGAGTTTCATATCCAGCAATGCTTTTACTAGTACATGTGTCAACATCATGTCCCATCTACATGGTCAGTTGGCACTTTATTTTCTTCAACTCTTACACCAGTTATGTTCTTTGCATTTCGCATTTCACCAATTTTCTCTTCTCTTAAAATTTCAACTGATCCATCATTGCTTACATTTTCCTTTTCTCTGCATGATGAATTTTGTTGCTGACTTCTTCCAAACGGAAGATTATTGGCTTCATTTGCATCCTCACCAACATGATCTTCTCTATTGTCTCTTCACACCTTGTCAACTGATCATCTTTGTTGTTTTTTACATGAATATGTTCACACTCACTACTCTTTCTTGAAAAACAATGTTCTTGCGTACGAAATTCATAAAGAAGACTGTCAGCAGCTTGACTCATTTTACCTTTACTAATAAAGATGGCTAATTCCTTCCTTGCCAAGGAAGCTTTTTCCTTAGCTTCAACATATTCTGAAATAGTGCGAGAATATGCACAAAATGGGAAAAAAAGTTGCCCTTTGCATCCAATTGTGCAGATGCACCTAGACAGTCTTCATGCACCATCAATGGACAAGTAGTTGTTTTACAAGCCAGTAATTGACCACCTTGATTACACTTCATGCAAAGATTTTGTTTATTAGTTCATTCATTTCTGAGAAATCTTGATCAACTGTGAAGTGGGAGCACAGGAATTCATGCTTTTTTGCTTCAAGACATTTTTTTTCGTTGTGATATCCATCACTATCACTTGATAACTCTGCTCCACAACCAATAACTGCACCAACTATATTTTATCACAAACAACTGGCTCCTGGGAGAGATTTAAAGCTGCGATATCTGGTTCTGTCTGTTTGGGTTGCTGTAGATTAATTATTTGCTGATTTTTTTCTGCCTTAGCATCATTTGTTGGAATGGTAGTTGTCGTACCAAGACAACATTCAGTAACCACTGGTTGGATGACATTTACATCAGAAATTGGTAATTGATCACTTTCATTACACTTCAAACAAAGATTTTGTTCTGCCTGCTTTTCCATTTCAAGGCTAATTTTTTCACCTTGATACACAATATCACCTGATTTATCTACCCCACAACCATTCCCAGTATGATCTGGAGCTTTAACACCAGCAATTTGCTGCTGTGGGTCATTTGGATCTTTGAGTTGTAAATCTTTTTCGTGTTTAGACCTAGGTTTACCTCCGGAAATCTCAAGCTGGATTCCATCTGCGAGTGCAACATGTGGAATTGACTCAACCTGCAGTTGCTGAGAATTTTCAGCACCAAATGTAGGTTGAAGCATCAAAGCATCATTAAAAGGAGTATTTGATTCATCACGGGGAACTTCAATATGGCTGCTAGGTTGGCACAATTTTGAAACAGTGCATTCATTGGGTATATCCTCTGAGGACCCACCACCCAGAGTTTCTTTGTTATTATTTTCTACATGATGCTCTCCTCGTTCAGAAACTAGAAGAATTCTTTCAGTTAAATGTTCTGACACTTCCTGTCTGAGTTGAGAAACTGGCTTCTCTTTCTTAGACTCAAAACTTGTAGATGCAGAAAATTTAACCCTCTTTGAAGTTCTACAGAAATCATCACATTCATTTAGACAGACTTGCTTTCCACCAAAGTGTTCTGTAAGATAATCATCAGCTGAGTAAACCCTACTCCTCATGGAGGGTGAAGAATTATTATCAAGAAAGTGTTCTTCGGAAGTTTCATTCCCATTCTCTAAAGTTAAGGACACTGAGATATCTTTTCCTACCATATTTTCAGTATTGGTGGAGTTCCCAACTTCCTTAGCTGAATGATCATCACGTTTGACATCATTTACAATAACTGAATAACCATTATTCTGAGGAAATAATCCACTCCTTTCTTTCAAGTAATCAGTATGAGGACGAGTACCTTCCAAGATTGTTTGTCTCAGCTATTCAGGATTAGGAAAAGAAACAGATCATAGAAAATTGGGATGAAAATGTACAAATCTCATACAGGAGAGTTCTCAAAGGACACTTCCATTAGGGAATCCCTTAATTGATCTACCGGTTCTGATCAGACTCCGCCGCAACTTGACATTGGGACCATACAAAAGAAAGGGGCACTTTGTACAATCAAAGTTTGGGTTTCAACTGCAAGAAAATGAAACATCATAATATTCCCAGTTAATATAATACATGAAAAACCAAGGATCTTATGTACTCTATGTTACTGTTGTTTATTCCTATATATGTTGCTGATATTGTTTATTATATTATATGCAGTGCTTGTCTGATGGTTTAGGCTCAAATATCCTCACATGGCCATTGGTGTTCTGGCCTCATCAACTCTGATCCTCTACTTTGATGATATTACAGCACAAGATGTTTACTACTCTATTGTTTCAAGAGATTTTTAGAGTAATTTATCATATTTTGGTTTTTTTTTTATTTGTTTAATCTACCATCAAATATATGACAAAATAATGTGACTTGATGATCAGTTGGTATATGCAGGAAGCCAGTGAAACATTCTACCAGACTATATTGAAGCCAGTGAAATTGACAAAATAGCTTCTCAGCCAAAGGGTTTTTCCCTTCTTAGCTAGAGATAGTCTGTATAAGCATCGTTGCTTGAACCTTATTCCAGGTAAGAGGTCTTGGTTTAGAGTTTCTCATTATGGTAATAGATCAACCCTTATTTGTTCTTTATTTGCATGATAACATAGGTTTGAATATTACTTTGCATGCTTTTGTGGTGCAGTATACTGGAATGATGTTACTTGAGGAAATTACCTCAATTTTCCTCATCACTCCATACGGATAAGCCAATTCAGCAGAAATCAAAGTCATCATGATGTTGGGAGAGGACAATTTAGCCCTGGAGATTACTGATACAAGCATTCTTCATCAAGGCGTAGTGGCATAAATGAATATAACATGTATATTATGAAAAACATATAGTTTTAGGAATTAATGGATGAATGGTCAAGTGATGAAATAAATGCAATGGTCAAGTTCGAGCAAATTCTTTTGCTAATTTAATTTCTGAGGTTTATTGAATTATACAAATCTTATTTTCATTTTTAGTTACTACTGTTGTAAGTATATTGAAGCTAAGCACGAGTAATGTTAGTTCTATTTTTTATGAGAATAAATTTTGAAATAAATTATTTAGTCTTAATAGTGAGTTTTTGTATTTTATTTATAAACAATATATAAATTATACCATAATTTTATTAACAAATTTAGGTACACTACTATTATTTTTGCCACACTTGATTAATATCTCATCATAAAATTCGGATTCAACTTTCGGCGGTGAAATTTATTTTATCAAAATTAAATTCTTTTTTTAATTTTGCTCATGTTATGTTACGTCATATCATGATAGTGAAGTATGGGAAAACCTTGTTATTTCTAACGCCGACACTATTAAACATCTTTAAAAAAATAGATTCATTTTAGAATATTATTAACATTTAAGAAATCTATAATCAAATGTAACGTAAAAAAAAAGGAAGACATGACTTTATTGAAATTACTAAAATAAAACTAAACGGAGAATATGGATTAGTTATATACATAATGAGAAAAATCAATCATATCTAAAATAATTTATTAATGAAGAAGGATTTTTTTAAAGAGGGTGACATAATTTTTTCACTCAATATATGCATATGGTTGTGAAAATATAAACAAAGTATGTTTAGATAATTTTCTCAAAAAAAAAAATTTAAAGAGAAAAAAAATTAAACTTTGGTGTAAATTTGTTGTAGTTTAGCAAAGTAGTTCCACTTTTAAGTTTCAAGTGTGTATAAAGTTTTCTCATTCATAAGAATTGTATTGAAGTGAAGGAAGATTGTGACCTATGAAGTATATTTGTGTTTTGTAAAAGAAAAAAAATAAGTTTTCAAAGCAATTATTTGTAGCACATAGACACCTTTGATTATTTTAAAATCTTAGTAACCTAACTTAACAAGTGACCTAACTACCAACTGAAAACTACTTCCACTTTCTCTCTCTTCATTGAATTCAAAATTAAACAAAAAGTCAATGTCAATTTACCTTTGTTCCTACTCTTCTTCTTCATCTACCTCCTCACCTCCTCTTCCTACCCTTCATAGTTTTTCTTCTTTCCATTCTCCCCAATTTCTTGGCTTTCCTCTCTACCCTTTTTCAGGTCTGTCTGCTTCCCATTTTCTATTTTCTTGCCTCTCATATGAACTTGCCAAACAAACCCTCAAATTAGAAGAAAAAACATAAATTTGTCTTCTTCTGGACTATTCATTGATCATGGTTGTTTTCCATTGAATGCCTTCTTTCAAAGTTTAGTTATTTATTTACTTTTTGTGGAATTGGGTTTCAAGTTTCTGCTGAGTTCTTGCTCTAGTTTTTTTAGTCAACTGTGATCAGCAGCAATTTAAATTCCTAAATGCATAGTTTATCTTCATGATCTTAGAAGGGATGCATTTTCTCATTCATACTCTGTTTCCATTTAAAAAGGTTTTGATTTGATGTTGTGATACTAAGAACAGAACAAGCAAATTTTTTATAACCTTAAGGCTGATGATTATTGATGACCTTTTTTGTGACAATGGATATCCTTGTTTGAATTGGTGGAAAATGGGCAATGCAAATCACTTCTGCAAAATGCGGAAAGGTTGTAAGTGGAAAGCAACTCCTTTACATTCCAACCACAAATCCTGTTTCTTATTATTGCACCAAAGCAAGTTGGAAGTGATTTTTTGCCCACTACAAAGAAATAGAGTTGAGGATTGAAAATTTAAGCATTTCTTCATTTATTTGTTGGAACAGTATTACTTGCCATTGACTCATTGTGTGAAGATAAATAGAAGCATGATATGCAAATGAAAATATGTCTCTCCTTTCTACCTAGAGATAGTGATAGCTAAGTTGGGTTTGAATAGGTTCTTCATACTCAGTACTTACTCTCTCATATCTTTTGCTAGCTCTCTTTTACCCATCCACTTCACCATGTCAAGTTTGGAGGAACCCCTTGGTCTTGACAAGTTGCCAAGCATGAACACCGTTGATAGGATTCAGAGGTTCTCATCTGGAGGTTGCCGTCCCAGAGTAGATAACTTGGGCATGGGAAACTGCTGGATTGAAGGACGAATTTGCAGCACATCTAACAGCTGCAAGTGAGTCATATACTGCAACTCATATTAGAGACTTGATACATTTTATTGCTCTATCATTCAACCTTTATCACTTTCATTGTATAGTATTTGATTTTTACCGGCCTACTATATCATAATACCTTGTATCTTTATGTAGTGAAGATGATGAAAAGTATACAGCAGAGACATTCCCATGGAAAAGACAAACAAGAGATTTGTGCCAAGATAACTGCTTCAGTCAGAATACTGTGACCAAAGGGAGAAAATCAATGAAATTTGGAATGACTGATGATTCATTCTCTGATAGCCAAAGCAGTCCAAAATGCCATACCAAAGATTTGCAAGGTTTGGCATATAAGGTAATTCAGTGGCCTTTTTTCTGCGTTCCAGTATTCTTTGTTCAACTTTTCAGCTACTAACTTTTGCCTCTTTGTGTTTCCAATTATGTAATATATTCTAAACACTCTGTTGTCAGTGTTTTATTACATTTCTTTTTCTGGTAATTAGGATATTTTCAATTTTAATTGGTTAATGGCATGATGCAGTTTCTGAACTGCATACCAAAGTTTGTAAAGATAGTAGAAGTTGGTCCAAGGGATGGATTACAAAATGAGAAGAACATTGTACCTACAGCTGTAAAGATTGAATTGATTCATAGACTAGCTTCTACTGGGTTATCTGTTATTGAGGCTACAAGTTTTGTGTCTCCCAAATGGGTCCCACAGGTACAACCGCTTTACCTTATTTGCTGTAAATTGATATTGATTTTTAAGAGTGTTGGGTGGAGTAAATTGGTTCCAAAGTGCCTGTATCTGAAATTAGTTCTCAATCTCATGGATCAACTGGTGTTTCCTATGGAAGCTTTTGAATGTCTTCTGTTGGATAAAAGCCATTCAATTGTACAATTTTTTAATATCTTTCATTGAGCAAAAGCTAGTTCAATTATAGAATTCTGAATGACTTCACAGTAGTTATCATTTTGCATTCCATCTGATTTTAAATCATTGTGTTTATTTATCTTATAGTTGGCTGATGCAAAGGATGTAATGCAAGCAGTACATAACTTAGGAAGCATCAGAATGCCAGTTCTGACCCCTAATTTAAAGGTACAAATATCTTGATAAACCATAAATCATATGATCTATATTCAGATCTCTGACCTGTTACATTTGTAGGGTTTTGAAGCTGCAATAGCTGCTGGTGCTAGAGAAGTTGCTGTTTTTGCATCAGCTTCTGAATCATTTTCAAAATCCAACATTAATTGTAGTATTGAAGAAAGCCTTTCTCGTTACCAAGCTGTTATTCGTGCTGCTAAACAACTCTCAATTCCTGTTCGAGGGTATGCCTTCTATTTTCTTCTATTATTCTAAGATTACATCATATTACTGTCTGCTGCTTCAATATCTGTATTGGGCAAAACAAAACCTTTCAAAAGGTGGCAAGATCAAGGTCTAGTAGCTGGATGATGAAAGTGACATATTGGTTGATATTTTAGATTTTTCTGACACAACATTCTTTTTCTTTTCTCTTATTCCATATGTCAATCAGTTTCTTTATATTGAAATGTGATAGGTATGTATCATGTGTTGTTGGATGCCCGGTAGAAGGACTAATCCATCCCTCAAAAGTGGCATATGTTGCTAAAGAACTATATGATATGGGTTGCTTTGAAATCTCCCTCGGTGACACAATTGGAGTTGGCACACCAGGTAACAAGTTAGATGAGTTCTGATCTTTGGAAGTTTAAGCCATCTATGTTTGATAGACAAGATTATCTATTATTGTAGACCTTTCTAAGTATGAACTTGATTAGGTTGATGAATGTAAAAACTAAGTGTCTTTTTTTTTTGTATTTTACTGAGAAATTGTTATTGGTTTGTGGTATATTATCCTGTACTTATATTGTGTCATATTCATTGTGTTGTGTTCAGGAAGTGTAGTTCCTATGCTTTTGGCTGTGATGGCTGTTGTTCCAATAGAGAAACTAGCTGTCCACTTCCATGACACTTATGGGCAATCCCTTCCAAATATACTTGTGTCCCTCCAAGTAAGTCATCAACTAAATTGCTTGGTAGGACCTTTGACTTGCTAGTCCTTGGTGTGTAAAACTTGCCATTTTAACTGTTTGAGAAAGAATAAATAATATATAACTAAAAATGATGTAAGCAAAATGAATACTATTGGAGATCGATTAGAGATAAAGACATTTATAATATATAAGTGAGTGCAAATTAGGGGTGGCAAAGTGGAGCGGGCCGTGCAGGCCCGCCCTCGGCCCGCTGAAAAAAACGCGGGGTGGGTTGCTTATTTCAACCCGCTGGCCCGCTTAGGCCCACCCCGCATAACCCGCAGCCTGCGCGGGCCAAGTGCGGGGCGGGGCGGATTGACCTACATAACCCGCATAACTTTAAAATGTATAATTTTTTTTTCTACACCCCCATATTTTCTTAATGTAGCCTCATATTTTACATTTCGAAATTTTTAATAACATCTTATTACGCATGTTTCATGAAAATAATATTATGAGACCATTTACCTAATGCATCTAAATAAAAAAAATATATTTAAAAAATTAATTTTTTAATAAATATGTCTTATGCGGGCTGGGCCGCAAGCTCGCGGGCCAACCTTTATGCGAGGCGGGTCAGAAAAATCAGCCCGCAAATTTTATGCGGGGCGGGCCAACCCGCATTGCCACCCCTAGTGCAAACCTCATCTTATCAACCGAATTGATAAGGTTGAGGTAGGTTTAAAGTCTACTTCTTAATATAGTATTAGAGTCATTTAGAATCTATCATAATGAGAGTTTGTTGGGTTTATTATCGGACCACTCATAAATATATAGTCGTACGCACGAGTTAGAGAATCTCAACGTAAGCGGATGTATTGAAAATCTCACATCGACAAGAAGTTTAAAGTCCACTTTTTAATAAATACAAAGTAAATGCATGACAATTATAACAAACTAATGTTAGTCCAATGGTACATGGACCTCAACCTCATTACATACGTAACATGTTGGGTTATGATTGAACTATAGTGTAAAAAAGTTATTTATCTTGTTGTCATAAATAAATTTTTTTTCACATGCAACAATAGCATCCAAACATATCCAAAAAATGAATTCATTTTTTTTACACTCTGAACAAAAGGGATATTAATTTGTATCTGAGCAGATGGGGATTAGCATAGTGGATTCCTCAGTTGCTGGCCTTGGTGGGTGTCCATATGCTAAAGGAGCTTCAGGAAATGTTGCCACTGAAGATGTTGTGTACATGTTGAATGGAGTTGGTGTGAAAACCAATGTGGATCTTGGAAAACTTCTCTTGGCAGGTGACTTTATCAGCAGCCATTTGGGAAGGCCTTCAACTTCAAAAACTGCCATTGCCTTGAACCGAGTCACTAGTGATGCCTCCAAGATATCATGATTCATGCTCTTAAGTTTACCATGAAAAGGAATTTGCATTATCATGCTTCAAGTAGTGACACATGATCACTGCATACATGTTATGTTTCTTTGTTCTTCTGCATGCTACTTATGAGAGGAATAACATGTTCACTCTGTAATGACCCAACATATTTCTATTCTTAAAATGCAAAGTAAATAATTAAATTAGTCTTTGAAATTATATTTTAGGCTCTAAAATTAAAGAAAAGTAAAAACAAATATTTTTAAAAAAATTTAAATATATAATAAAAACGAAAATACAAACCAAACCATAGTATATATAAATAATAATTATCAACACAACTCATTTTTGTGGTTGATCAGTTCTAGAACACGAAATGGAAAGACTTGGCATAAGTAATTAAAATAATTAAATAAAAAAAGTATTATTTTAGGGTTGAGTTTAGAATATAAAATAGAAGGAATTGTCAAAAGCAATTAAAAGATTGAAAAAAGCACCTTTCTGCAGCCGGAAATTCAACTTCAGAAATTTCCAGAAAGTGCTACTGCGGATGTTGTGTCATGGTTTTGCAAAAAAAAATTATATTTACTACTTTATTTTTAAATAATAAAATTGAAAATAAATAAGTTTTTAATATACAATTAAAATCCTAAAGGCATCTTTGGATATATTGAGTATGGTTTAATTAATTCCACTTTTAATATCATAAATGGGTAATTTTATTCTGTATAAAAATTTAACTGCATATTTATTTTTCATTTTTAAAATGAAAAAAATCTAAGTCACTGGTAATAAGCTATCAGATTCTAATAAATATGTTAAGGTATTCATATTAGTATTTATTCATGTAGGAGATTACTAATAATGTTTACTAATAAGTTTTAGCACTATTATATCATTTGAAAATATGTTTGTACTAAATTATATATTAATATTGGATAAAAAGGATTTAGTTTTAAGAAGCTAAAAGAACAAATGAGTTTTTTTAGATTTTATTTTTTTACTCGTTTTTATTCAATGTACATCTTCAGCTCACACTTTCCAACACATTAGAAGTTGCATTCTTCTACAATAATGCAAACCCCAAAATAAAAATGTCCATGGCATTGACATGTTCAACACCCCAATTTCCATCATGAACTAAAATGTCTCCCTCACAATTAAGATATTATTATTTAGTCACTTTTTCAAGAACTGATATGATTAAATCGAGTTTGGTAATTTTGCTTTTGACCAAACAATTTTCTGTTGCTGCTTTCTTCAATTCTTCTGCATATAGGCCATGTTTTTTTAAGAAAAATATTTGATTTTTAAAGTTTTGTGGTAATTATTTAGGGAAATTGAAGCTAGGGTTCTTTAAGTTAAAGTTTTAGAAAAGCAGCAGAAACATATTTACCTCCTTTGTGAGCATGCTGATAAAGAAAATTTAACCTTTGACAGTGTTGGTCTTTTGGAAATACGAAACTGTAGTTTGTGTCATTGTGTGATGATGTGCTTGGTAGCTCGTGACAACATGAATCTGACAACACTCATAGGATGATGCATCCTCCTACGTATCATGCCAATCCTAAAATAATAATACAAAAACTGCATGCCCATGCCATCATGCTTCAACAACTCTGCAAAATTTACCATGCAAATTCAAATTATCTGTATAACACTCACAAAGCTTAATTATGACATTATCAAAGACAAAGCTAACTCGTGATGATGATGATGATGAGGGACACCACCACTCTCAAAGTTCAACTTAACAAAATCATCATCTTCTGATCCTGTTAAGTGCCTTTGAGTCTTCACTCACAAGAGACACATTTTCTTCTTCTACTATTGTGTGTTTTTTCTTCTCTGAAAAGATTAAAAAAAACATGCAATTTTGTTGAGTACATGAGGCTATGATTAAGGCAAGGAAATAAATTGGTGCACAAGCAAAATGAAATAATGAAGGCCTCCTTTTTACTTTTCTTTTGGTTCCCTTTTTTACCAGTCAAAGCCATGGCTCCCCTCTACCATAATTGGAATCTCAAATGCTTCTACTTAGAACAAATGACATGATTTCTTCATTGGTCATAGCTCCTACCATGCATGGGGCCTTTTCTGCTGTTTTTGTTGGTTCCATTCCACACTAGCAGTGATTCAATACTAATTCTACTTATTTCAATTTCTGCACCATCTGTTGCTGTAGCTGTATCCAAGTTCAACTTCCATCACATTTGAATCACAGATATCATTCACTCACACTTGTTTGACTATAAATATACATTTTACTTTCTTTTCTTCCCCTTTTTTACACTCTATTTTCTTTTTTTTTATTTTCATATGTCATTACTCTTTATTTTTATAATTTTTAGAATTATTTATTTATAAATTATCATTGGTTTCACTTTTAAAAAAATTATGCAAAAGTTTATGATATAAAGAAAAAAACTCATGATCGATAAATTTTAGATTATCTCTAAAAAAATAATTAAATAAAAATAAAAAATAATTAATTGTTATATTAAGTAAATTGAATATTATTTTAGAGACTAAAAAAATTATTGATATATAAAATTATTGATAGCTAATTAGATATCAATTTAAAAATTATTTATTAATAATAAAAACTAATTTAGATATCAATAAATTTTTACTATATAAAATAATATATAATTTAGTAAATATGATAATTAATTATTTTTAATTTTAAGATTAGTTTTTATTTAACAATTATCTACAAATAATGTATGTTTTCCTTTTTTACGTAATTTTTTGTTTTCAAATCGTTGAACATTACTAGATAATCACATTTAAAATATTATTTAATTTGACGTTAAGATCATAATTTTGTTCTCATAAAATTGTTCTCTATAGGTTAATAAATATTATGTTTTTAAATCACACATAATCTTTACTAATAAAGGTATCATTGAATTTAGTTTGAAGCTGTGCCGAGAATGTTTAACAAACTACAAATAATTATGGCTTTCTTATTTTATTTTTTTAGACAGTTTAAAATGTTTTATAGTGAAATATATTGTTTAAATAAATAAAAACTGAAATTTTAGAAATTTATAGAATTAATTTAATTTCTTTTGAAACTATATAATTCAAAACTCTATTTAATAATTAAGAATTTGAAGTTATCTATACTCTCTTTTTTCATATTTATATGTTTTTTCTCTTCATGATTTTTCCCCTTAATTTGGCATTGGTTGATAGATTTTTAGCTCAACTGAAATTAATTAATTAATCAAAACAATTGTAACTGAAATTAGTCCAAATTAAGTTTTACTGATACCTATTAAAATTGTCAACCTTAATTTTTATTTTTATTTTGACAAACCTTATAAAAAAATAGTGTTGATCAACCATATTACAAAACATCACTTACTTATATTTTTTAAATCATTAAATATTGTCTAATATTATTAAAATTAAAAAAAAAAATGACGGTGATTGAAACGCTTTATTTAAAAAATTCAATAAAATTTCAACTGAAATATTTAGAAAATAAATCAATTTGAGTTTATATAACAATTTAAATTCAATGTATTTTATTTCCTTAAAATTGTTTAATTGTGAATTCAAATCCATGATAATAGTTTTACCCGTCAATTAATAACATGTAGAAAATCCTATAAGGATAACTTAGATATTTCCACTACTATCCTATTATGTTAAGAATAAAATAGAATCATAATGTTATATACTAAATTCTAAATAATAATAGTATCCTCAATGAGTTCCTTTTAAAAAAAATATTATTTATTATGAATTTCACAAATATAATCCTGGAAATTGAAGAAAAAAAAAACTATATTTAATTCTAAAAACTCATATTTATGAGAGTTGAATTGAATTATCATTTTTTTGCAAGTAACCCATGAGAATATCTCCATGTGAAAACTCTAGATATGTATATGTTTCATTCTAATGGCATGTGTCTCTGCCATGTTCATGAATTCCCATTTTCCAATAGAGATTACAGAAATTCATGTTATTAGATCCTAGTGAATTATATACTACTTGTTATAAAAACCATGGCATCACATTCAACTAAAATAAAAAAGGCAAAAGCTTGTAATCTACAAAAGTAGATTTTTCAACAAATTTGTGTCAAGTTTTTCTTGTCTTAAAGCCAAGGGGGCCATTCACCAAAGGGAGTAAAACAAATATAAAAATGTCCACAACCAAAAGCCATGAATTTTTCCACTTTTCTAAAGTGAGTAAAGACAACATCATTCTTTGTAAGAAAAAGATTCATGTGCTAGTTATTAACATTTTCATGGCTTATTTGTCAAACCCCCCACCAGTTTGACCAAATTATTATTTTTCTACTGTTCAATCTGAAAAAAACAATTAAAGTAAATGTACACAGAAATCTTGTGACCTATATGAATTGAAATAATATGCTGGAATGAGACTAAATAGCATGATCAAACAATTGTGAAATTGGAAGAGCCAAAATTAACTGTTGTGTTCATAGATTATTTCTTCCTTGCAAAAGATCATTTCAGAACCTAAGATAGATCTAGTGTAGCATTTGATCATGCTTCTAATATGCTCAAGTACTGCAGAATCTTTTGGAATTTTGTAGGCCTCCTATGGAATTATGAACTTAGCTAATTGCTTTTTGTTTAATGGTTAAAATCCTATTTCTTCTGTACTTTTGAGTGGATTCCACCCCACTTATTGAAATTTACACTTGATAGATTACTCAAAGTATATGGAGCCAAAAGGTACATCAGAGACAGTTAATCAAAATGAAAGCAACTTGAGAATACAAAATTCATAGACATTGAAAAAAAAGAATAAATTTGCTGTTTGTTAGAGATAGAATATGAAAGGAGTTTTTATAAGTAAGCAGCAATTTTCATCTTAGAAACCAAAAAGTAGTACTGGAACATATATTTTCTTAATAGGATTTGTGGTTTGGTTATAGTGTTAAATATTGGACATGAAGTTAAAATATGAACAGAATTTAGGTGATTAATGATGGTAGATAAGAAAATGAAGAGTCAAATTTGAGTTTCTGCATAATTGTGATCACAGAAGATAAAAGAAAAGCACTCTAGTGATGATTTATTTAATAAACTGAGATAGATATGCTATGATATTAAAGTTCAAAACTCTCTCTCTCACATTGATGCAGTGAAAATATGGATACATGAGCCATAATAAGTGATCACAGGAAGATCACCTAAGCTCCAACAAAAGTATCAAAGGCTCTCTCTCTCTCTCTCTGGTCCATAGTTGTTTCCCAAGTAAAAAGCATCCAAACACACTCTGCACCATATTTATTTATTTGCGTTTAGGCACCAACCCCTATGCTATGGCTATGCACATTCATTGACTCACACCTCTCATTGACTATCCTCATTTTCAGAGCTCTCACTTCAAGGTTCCTCACACCATACACACAACACATGTTTGCTAACATCACACTGTCAACAAAAAGGGCCACCCTCCTTCAAACCTCAACTTTACTTCCCTTCCCTTCTTCTAAACCTTTATTTTTTTTTTCTTTCTAAGTGTTTCTAGGGACACCCTTTTGAATCTGATCCAAAAAGAAGCTGATTTTGTTTCTTTCTTCACCGGGTTTTGAGCCAATTATAAGCTTTCCATGCACCATCTGTGCCTAAGTGGGAGCATGAGGCTGATGAGTCTACAACCTTGTTTCTCAATCCTACTGTTGATTCTGTTCTTGTTCAAATTCTCATCCTCTGCTGCAGAAGGGTATGCAAAATCTCAAAGCCTTGCAAATCAACCTTTGCCAAATCTTAGTCACCTTCATGATAAAGGAGGTTCAAGACAGAATACAGGTGAAGCTGTTCTTGGTGAAGAGAAAAGGATAATCTACACTGGTCCTAATCCTTTGCATAACAGATAAGTGCAGATTTTTAGTTCTAAAGGCTCCTTTTTTTTTCCTTGTTTATTTTAAGTCCTCTTTGTGCTTTGTATATATACATATATAATTTTTTTTCTTTTTTTCTTACTTCTTTTCTTGTTCTTTCTGCCTTTTCTTTTCTTGTGAGAGTCTGTGACTTATTTTTCATAGACCAGTTTCTTCTGGTGTATTGTCAATAACCATGTCTAAGAATGCTATGTTACCACTCATTATCAAAGAAAAGAATATTGGCTAATGGTTTCTAATTCCATAATTCTTTCAGATTAAAGTTTAATTTCTATGTATAGTAAGTTTTCAACAATTATGGTAAAAAGGTTAACTAATTATAAAAAATGGCAATTCCTAATTAACTGAGAGTATGCAAAAATGTGTAAGTTCATGTATTATTTTTTTCTCTTGGAATAAATGCGAAAACAAAAAAGATAGAAGATGCAATGTTTGCATCATGGATATTTGGGTTGCATTAATGGAACTGTTTAATTGCTTACGTTAACTGTTGGAAAATTATCACATTGACAGTTTTTTTATTAATCTATTATAAAAAATATATTAAACTACGTATATTTATAAAAAAATATTATAAATATTAAAATTATAAGTGTCTGTCTAATTAATTACTTGTAATGTATGGTTAAATAGTTTGAATATAATGTCATTTTTAGTCGATTTTTAATTTGGCATTTTTCTTTTTCTAAACTTCGTTTTTAACTTTTAATTTTGAAAACCAATTGAAAGAAAATAAATTATTAAAAAGACATTCTTAATATAAGTTTATAATTAAAAAGAATAATTTAAAATCATAGAAAATTCAAATCAAATAAGGAAAAAAAAAAGAATTCCGCAGGATTTGAACTCAAGGGAGAGAAATTAACCATATGTGCTACTGCACATCACATAATAATTCTAGTCATGCACATCTATTTATTTATACATTTTGCTTAGAACATTATAAAACTAGGTTTCCAAGTGATGCCGATAACTTAATTGTGAAATCATACAAACTGGTTAAAAACATTTTTTTTTCTTATAATGGTTTTAATCCACTCAAATATATTATTTATACTAAAATATGGACGTGGTTTATAAAAAAAATATGAAAACAATATTTCTTTAGATGCCTAATAATTTAGAATGCAAGTAGTTGAAACTAAATATTATAGTTGGAGATACTCAAATTTTATGGTATATTTTATTATAACTTAGTCTTAAAGTTATAAAATTAAGATATTTAAATTTTATGTTATAGTTAGACCAGTTATAATTAATAAAATAAGTTAAATAAAAATAAAATTTAACAAATTCTATTATCTTTATATGATACCATATAATTATAGTATTAAGTGGATGCAAACCTGATCTCTGATTTTATAAAGTTGAGTTACGCTTAAATTTGACTTCTTAAGATGGTATCAGAGCCTAGTGTGAGTAAGGTAAATGTTCAATCAATCTTCTATATTTACCTAGATCCAAAAGTAAAACATCTTCACTTTCAGATATAGGAGGGGATGGTTCCATGTGAGAAGTGACAGGTTTGCAAGCCAATAAAACACTATTAGAAAGAAGATCTAGACAATATTTTCGTTGATTGAGAACAATACCAAAAGGTGAACAACTCATTTCAAATGTCAATAAATAGAAAAGAGTACCAAGGTCGATGAAGATGAATTTTAACATGTTGGATTTTCTGAAGATTATTACTAGTGAATATAATGTTATCAAAATCAACATATATCAACAAAGATGTGAAATAATGATTGTGTATGCGAAAAATAAAAAAAATATCAAATTCACTTTGAGCGTAATCAAGTTGTATTAGAGTCTAAGTTAGTTTTGAGTTTCATTGTTTACTCATTTGTTTTAGTTTATATAAATATGTTCTAAGTTTACAAATTTGCATTGGATGAGAAATATTAAGGTCCATGGGAGGAGTGACGTAAATTTTTTCATCAAGATTGCTACGAAGAGAGACGTTATTCAAATCTAGTTGATGAAGAATTCATTCCTTAGCACTTGTTAAAGATAAAATAAATCGAATGATAGTAATTTTAACTACTGAAGAGAAAGTCTTCAAATACTCAATATCTTTAGTCTAAGTATATCTCTTAGCAACCAAACGAATCTTGTACCTTTCAATGGTGTCATTTGATTTATGTTTAGCTTTAAAAACCCATTTACACACAATTAGACTCAAGAGCATGAAATTTCATGTTGCATAACTTCTTTCTAACAATCATGTTTTATCGCATTTTTAAATGATTTAGGTTCTTGGATGAAAGAAATATTATAATAAAAAGAATAATATGTAGAATAACAATTATGATAAGAGAGGTGTTTTTGAATATGATATTTAGTGCCTAAAGAAGGATTGTAACATCTTTTGAAGAGATGAAAGTAGTGTGATAGTCCTTCAAGCATCAAGTTATTGTTTGAGAATAGTAGAAACTCGGATAGATGGAGGTTATGGATTATCACTACAAGATAAATGCGAATTACATACGGAATATTACATACGGATCAAAATCCGTATGTAAAATCAACATTACATACGGATTTTACATACGGATTTTTTTCCGTATGTAAACAGATATTACATACGGATTTTTCCGTATGTAATTACATACGGATTTTTCCGTATGTAACTTTTGGCGCCATGGAGCGGGAAGGGGGTTCCTTCAGATAACTCAAAGAAAATTTAACCACTACACCAAGCAAATGCTTTAGTATGATTATGATTTTTATTATACTTATTATTATTAACAATATAATGGGGCTTGGGTTCGAGTCCTATGACGTGGGTTCGAGTCCCATCCAGTGCAGAACGCTTCCAACATTAATAAAAAATATAAATAGGTATAAATAATAATTAGTAAAAATAAAAAAATTAAAAATAAATTTTTGAACATTACATACGGAAAAATCCGTATGTAATTACATATAACGCTTACCTACGACAGTTTTATATACGGATTTTTGTCCGTATGTAATCCGTATGTAAACCTGTTTTACATACGGATTTCGGCTGTATGTAATTCAAATTTTTCTTGTAGTGTATAATGTTGGTGTTGTAAGACATCAATATCAGTTAGATGTACTGAAAGAACAATATCACTAACATGTGTAGGGACAACAATATCATTATAAAAATAAAAGGAAGCAAATGCTTAAACGAACCAGGTTTGTCCAAATTGGTATCAATTTTAACATCGAATAGCGCCTCACAAGTTGAAGCATATATATCTTATGTTTAGCTTGAATAAGTTATCACGAAATAATCAAGGAAGCATATGTTTGGTCAACATATCTTAAGAAGTGAACCTTAAACATAACTCAACCATACAAATGTAGTTTGTAAGGTGAAATTTGCTCACTTATATAATTTGTCATTTTCTCCAGTCGACATAGGATCTCTAATACCCCTCACGCCTCCTATGACTTTCTTAGATTTATTCTAGTACTATTTCTTCCTATTTTTACATAATCATATTAATATTTTCTGTATTAATATCTTTATTTGAAAATTATTAATCTACATGTATTTACAAAAGAAACATTATAAATACTAAGATTATAAATGTTAGTCTAATTAATTACTCTATAATACATGATTAGTAAGTTTCAAGAAACATTATAATACGTTAAACAGATCATTAATACTAGAAAATTATTCTTCAATGTAAGAAATTAAAGATCAAACTCAATTGTAGTCGATTTTTAAATTGGTATTTTCTTTTTTTAAAACCTCTACTTTTAGTTTTTAATTTTGAAAAAAAAAATCTATTAAAAATCTATTTATATAAATTTATAATTAAAAAATTTATTTAAAATAAAAGAAAATTCAAATTAAATATATATCTCAAATAATTTATTAATGTATTGTATATGCTAATATATATCAAGACAAGTAAATATAGGACCACATGATCGTATGCGTCTCAACCCCTAAAAGGACGTTTAACTAACTATCAATCTTAACTCAACGCAATTAATTTAACATGTCAAACTAATAGGAATAATTAATAGTGGTATTCGTACTAATTGTACCTAACATCCTATAGGTTCAATTTGACTTTATAGATAAGTTGACCACCACGTTCAAGTCAAAGTTTGCATTCTAATATCATTTATTACTTCAATTACCAAATATCGAAGACTAATTTAAACGTCGGAGGACCTTTTGCAAATGCATGCGCCTATGCAAGTTGATTGTACTCGTATAGACTAAAAGAGGCCTAGATAGTAAATTGGAACTGGCAGTAACAATTGTCATTGATGTCTCGGTCGTTCCTCCTTACTTTTCTCGTACTCGTTCTCTGGTACTCGGTTGCTCCTCCTTACTCTTCTCGTACTCGCTCTCTGGTACTCTATTGGAAGTTAACCAATAGAAGATTCTCCGACGATCAAGTAAATACTATTTATTAAGAGTGTATCATGTAATTGATAAAAGCGTACATTACTCCTTTGTAGATGGTTTATTTTGTATTTGGTCATGGGCCCTCTATTATGATGAACCGAATCTATCAAATACCATTGTTAACTTATTTCTACGGAGGTTCCCTAATTTCCCAGGACGTTACCCGAATTTGGTGGGATGTGCCTTTGATTCTCTACAACTGCTTTAATTGCTATTTATTATATCTGCTTTAAATATATTCTAACCCAGTTGGTCGGTCACCGAGGTCAAATAACATAGCTTGTTTGATACTGACTGGCACACTAACTACCAAGATCAATCCAAGAATAGATCGAGAAAACACATATAAACGTAAGAAGACCTTCTAATCTATATAAGAACAAAATAAAACTAATTTTGAACACAATTGAATTTTCATTATAGCTAAGTATTCTAAAATTAATATTAAGCTCTAAAATTATTATTAAGCTTGAGAGTGTTATGAAGGTTTATAATTTAATTCAAATAAGATAAGTGGTGAAGGTGAGAAGGTTTTGAATTTCTATGTTGTAACATTATAATTTATGTAGCAAAATCTTATACTTAATGAGAATTAGAAAGATACATGTATATTTTTTCAAATAATAATAAAAATATAATTATATAAAATTTCCAAATAAAAAAAATTATAATTACATAAGTTTTAAAATAGAATGTCAAATACATTAAGAATATTTTAATATTTTAAATTGAAGATAAATATAAAGTAGAATAACAAATATATGAACATATACATCTTCTAAGTATCCAACTTAAAAAGTTACATATTATTAATATATCCATACAACGTACAGCTAATATCTTTAAATAAAATTATGGAATATAATAAAAATGATGTATAACTCATTGTTACTCTCTTTTTGTCATTCTCTTTTATATGAACAAATATCTTATTTAAACTTATTGGATCTATTAATGTCTAAGTGTAAGAGGGGAGGGGTGAATTGAAATTATAAAACCTTCGCAAACACAAATTGATTTACAGTATTTCAGAAGAAGAAAAAAACAGATTGATTTTAAAAGAAACAGATTTATTTTTCAATACACCTTAACAAAACTAACACTTGTTCATATTGGTATTGAGATCAAACAGAGAAATTTCCAGAACAATTGAGTTACTTTCACAAAAGTTATAATAACAATATTTGCACCAATAGATCAATCACAAGTTCTTTTGATTTAATTCTTTTTAAAGAAAATGAATATTTAACAAAGATTTTATGAAGAAATTGTTTGTCCTTAAACCAGTCAATACACAGGTTCAGAAAACTTTGTTTATGATTAAAAGAATTTTCCAGATCAATAAGAACTGTTTGAGTAAGCCCAAAAATAACAGATTCAATTTTAAATGAACAGATTTATTTCATGACAGATTATTCAATTAATCAGAGTGGAGGAATGAGAAGAACAATGCAAGCACAATTTATATTGGTTCACTCATAATGAGCTACATCCAGTTTAACGTGAAATTCACTAAAAACCGTTCCAATCAATTACAACACACAACAGTTCTTGAAACCTACAAGAACAATACAACTAAAGCTGAAAAACCCTATTTCAACACTACTTGCACTTCACGAAACCCTATCAAGAAGTGACTAACACAAACACCTTTTACAAGAATGAATAAAGGAAGGATAACACCTGAAGGAAGATGCAAGAACTAAAAAACCAGTAGCTCAATTGCAGCAGAATCGCACCAACACCTTCACCAAGATCAAGGCTCACTTAGAACAAGCACTCTTGAAGATCTTTTTGAAAATCTTTCAAAAACCCATTCAAATCCTTCTTCCCTCACAAAAAATTGTTTCCAAACAAACAGATTTATTTTTGTACAGTAACCTTATTTTTTAGAAAACTTTAAAGAGCTTTTTGGAAAACATTGAATCACTTCTTGTGCTTGATCTTACCACCTTGATTAGGTAACTAGGATAGGTCATGAAGCAAAAGGCAACCTTAAACTCACTCTAATCTATATACAAGATCACCTAAAACACATTACAACCTTCAAAACAAACTAGTTATTTTCTTCATCAAACACACACTAAGACTTGACAAAGAAGAAGCTTCATCCATC
Organism: Phaseolus vulgaris; assembly: GCF_000499845.2. NCBI lineage: Eukaryota > Viridiplantae > Streptophyta > Magnoliopsida > Fabales > Fabaceae > Phaseolus > Phaseolus vulgaris. The sequence continues at coordinate 54,983,410 of NC_023752.2, forward strand.
TTTAACAAAACTTGTTAATTCTAATTGTAATAATTATAATTTTTTCTTATAGATAACATATCGTATTTTAATCTATTTAAATATAAATAAAGCATAATATTAATGATTAATTATGATAAACCTTCCAGCAGACACATTTTTCTATTATTAAACTTTAGGCCCGGTTATAAAATAAGAAATATTCATCATTAAATGTTTAAGTGTATAAAATTTTAAATATTTTCCTATTTCTTATATTTGACAAAATGGTATGGTTTTAGTTCTTTACTAACAACTTAAAAGCATGTATATATAATGGATAATTAAAATGACATACTTTTAGATATGAAGGTTATAAATTAATGGAGAATTATATATCTATATCTCTCTATATATATACTTGTTCAGATAAGGATGTAAGAAATTAGACACACGTTTCATTTTTAGTTGATTTTTAATTTGATATTTTTCATTTTTTAAACCTCGTTTAAAAACATTATTAAAAATATGTTGTTAATATAAATTTATAATTAAAAAGAATAATTTAAAATCATAAAAAACTCAAAATCAAATATATTATTGAATTGATTAAGATTAATTTTGTGTCAAGTCTTATGAAGTTACACAATTTTATAAGGATTTATTATTGCAATTCAAATAAGAGAAAACAAATGGAGAAGGTGGAATGCCTTCGAATTTATTTTTGTCGTACAATTTATTTTTATTGAAGTAAAGTTTAATATTAGAGAATAATGATTCGTATCATCGTCTCTCAAATATAAAAGTTTATAGTCACTTTTGTTTCAAAAATCTTAAACTAAATTAAAATTATATTTAATTAATTCGTTTTGTATTTTTGATAATTTATTAGGATAAGTAATAAAATGAGTTTTACATTTTCATTGAATGTTTTTCTAATATTCCGCTGGGATTCAAACCCAGATTTCAACTCATGAAATTAACCAGGTGTGCTACTGCGAATCACATATTAATAATGTTCATGAAAATATATTTACTTATGTCTATTTTTACTTAGAACTTTATAAAATTAATTTAAAGATTACCCTTTGAAGTTTTGCAGTGATGCAGATAACTTAACTATGAATCATACAAAGTGGTTAAAAATAATATATTTTGTTATAGTAAAAGATCTCTTCCTCTTTTGCTGATGGCTTCTTCTCCTCATTTATCTATATTGTTCTCTCGTTGCAGATCAAGCTTAACGTAATTAATTTGACATGTTAAACTAATACGAATACTTAATAGTGGTATTTGTTTTAATTATGTCCAATACTCTATAGTTTCAATTTGACTCTATAAATAAGTTGACCACAACCAAGCCAAAGTACACATTCTAATAACATTTATTACTCCAACTTTACCAAATATTAAAGACTGACTAAAGCGTTAAATGACTTTTTGTAGGTACCCTCCATGCAAGTCGACTATCGAGACCAAACCAAGACCAGACTAAGAAAACGCAAGCAGACAAACAAGACATTCCCGGTCTATACAAAAACAATTAAAAATAATTTTGAACTCAAATGATTTTTCATTAGTGATAAGTCTTATAAAATTATTAAGCAGGAGAGTGTTATGAAGATTTATAATTTAATTCAAATAAGATAAGTGGTGAAGGTGGGAAGGTTTGAATTTCATGTTCTAATATAATAATTTATGTAGTAAAATCTTATATTTGATAAGAATTCAATGTTAGAAACATAATTTTTTTTTTCAAATAATAATGCAACTAATTTTGTAGGATTGGGTTAGACTTAAAGTTTACTTTTTAAGATGATATCAGATCCTAGTGCGAGTAAGGTATAACAAACGCCCAATCAGTCTTCTATATTTGTCTTGATTCAAAAGTAACCAACCTTCACTTTTAGAGAGAAGACATGATGGTTCCATGGAAGAAGTGGTAGGTTTGCAAGCCAATAAACCTATATATATCTAGACAATATTTTTGTTGGTTGAGAATAATACCAAAAGGTGGAAAACTTATTTCAAATCCCAAGAAATAGTGAAGAGTACCAAGTTCTTTGATACTAAATGAGTTATGAAGATACACGTTGGATTTCCTATAGATTATTACTAGCCAACATAATGGTATCAACATATATCCACATAGTTATGAAAGAATGATTGTGTGTGCGAAGAAATAAAAAATTATCAGTTGCACTTTCAACATAACCAAGTTGTATTACAGTTTGAGTTAGTATTGAGTTCCATTGCCTATTTGTCTACTTTAGTCTATATAAAGATTTATAAGTTTACAAAGTTGCGTTGGATGGAAAATATTAAGACCTGTGGGAGGAGTCATGTAAAATTCTTCATCAAGATTGTTATGAAGAAAGATGTTATTCAAATCTAGTTGATGAAGAATCCATCTTAGCACTTGCTAAAGATTTAATAAACCGAATGGTGATAATTTTAACCACTGAAGAGAAAATCTCAAAATACTTATGTTTAGCTTTAAAAACCCATTTACACCTAATATGATGCTTTCCAGGAGGCAAATGCACCAACTATCAAGTTTCGTTAGACTCAAGAGCATAAAGTTCATGTTGCATAACTTCTTTCCAACAATCATGTTTTATTGTCTCTTTAAAAGATTTAGGTTCTTGGATGAAAAGAAGAATATGTAGATGAAAAATTATAATAAGAAAGATATTTTTTAATAGGATATTTAGTACCTTTAATAGGATATTTAAGTACCCGAAGAATGACTGGTAGCATTTTGAAGAGAATAAAGTAGTGTGATAGGCCTTTAAGTATCTAGGTTGTTGTTTCAGACGAGTAAAAACTCAAACAAATGGAGGTTGTGGAATGTTGGTGTTGTAAGACATCAATATCAGTTAAATGTAGGGGATTAGAAGAATCAATAGAAAGGGTATTGGATGGCAATGCACTTTCAGAAACTGTGAAGGAACAATATCACTAAAAAGTGTAGGCACAACAATATCATTATCATAAATAAAAGGAAACAAATCCTTAAATGGATATGTTTTTCCAAATTGGTATCAATTTTATCATCTAGGTGTAGGCACAACAACATCATTATAAGAAATAGAAAGAAGAAAATGCTAAGACGGACCATGTTTGTCCAAATTGATATCAATTTTATTATCAAGTAGCACCTCACAAGTTGAAGCATGTATATATTTCATGTTTAGCTTATATTAGTTGTCACAAAATAACTGAGGATATAGAGGTTTGGTTAACATATATCTTAAAAGTAGACTTTAAATCTAACTCAATTTAAAAATTTGGCTTGTAAGGTGAAATTTGCATCCACTTATATATTACGAATTATCTTTATCTCAAGTCGGTGTGAGATATTTAACACCCCTTTACGTCTCTTATGACTTTCTTAGATTTATTTTAGTACTATTTCTTTCTATTTTTACATAACTAATTGAAAAAAATCATAATAATATTTTTTGTATTAATATCTTTATTTAAAAAGTATCAATGTACATATATTTACAAAAGAAACATTATAAATATTAAGATTGTAAATGTTAGTTTAATTAATTACTTTGTACATCATTAGTAAGTTTAAAATATATATATATATATATATATATATATATAATATCATTAATACTAAAAAGAAATATTTTTCAGTGTAAGAAATTAAAGATCAATCTCAATTTTAGTTGATTTTTAAATTGGTATTTTTTTTAAAAAAAACCTCTACTTTTTAGTTTTTAATTTTGAAAAAAAAAATATATTAATATACATTTATAATTAAAAATTTGATTTAAAATAAGACAAAATTCAAACTTGTCTCGATCAATTTATTAATGTATTGTATATACCGAGATATATCACACGTAGAGATACGATCACATTACTGAACACGTCTCGATCCCTAAAATTACATCTAACTAATTATCAAGCTTAACGTAAATAATTTGACATGTCATACTAATACGAATATTTAATAAAGGTTTTCATACTAACTAGCCCAACACGTTAAGAGACAAATTTGACTATATAAATAAATTGATCATATCCAAGTTAAAATAAATATTCTAATTGCATTTATTACTTCAACTATTAAATATCAAAGATTAACTTGAGAGTGTCAGTTCACCTTTTTGCAAGTACCTCCATGCAAGCATATTACCAAGATCAATATGAAACCATATTGAGAATGTAACTAGACATTCTCAATATGTACCAAAACAATTAAAATTAATTTTGAACAAGTCATTTTTTTTTTGTGATAAACCTTATAAAGCTATTAAGTTGGAGAGTGTTACGAAGGTTTATAATCTAATTTAAATAAGATAGATAAACTGTTGAAGGTGGGAAGGTTTTCAATTTCATGTTATAATAATATAATTTATGTACTAAAATCTTATACTTACTAAGAATGAAAAAAAAAATAATTATATGAATTTTAAAATAGAATGTCAAGAATGTTTTAATAATTTAAATTGAAGACAAATATAAAATAAAATAGCAAATATATGAACATATACATCTTCTAAGTATCAAATTTAAAAAAGTTACATATTATTAATATATCCATACAACTTACAACTAATATCTTTAAATAAAATTATGGAATATAATAAAAATGATGTATAACTAACTGTCACTCTCTTTTTGAATAAATCATTCTCTTTTATCTGCACAAATATCTTACTTAAACTTATTATTTCTAATTGTATATTTTAATCTATTTAAATATAAATAAAATTAATATTAATGATTAATTACGATTAACCTTCTTGAAGACCCATTTTCTATTTTTAAACTTTTAGGCTGGGTTATAAAATAAGATATATTCATCGTTAAAATGGTATGGTTTTAGTTCTTTACTAAGAACTTAAAAACATGTATATATAATGGAGAATTAAAATGAAATACTTTTAGATATGAAGGTTATAAATTAATGACAGTTTTATAAGAATTAAACAAATACGTGATTGATTTTTAAGGATTGATATTTAAATATTTAAATTGATTAGATAAATAAAAATGATAACCTTTATTAAGGACTTTTTGGGAGGCTTGTACCATTTTTAAAAGCAAGAAAAATATAATGATGAGGAAGAGATGAAGAATTTTGAACCCAGTCTTAGAAGTTTATGAAGCTACACAATGTTATAAAGATCTATTATTGCAATTCAAATAAGAGAAAAAAAATGGTGAAGGTGAAATGCCTTAAAGTTTAATATTAGAGATTAGTGATTCGTAACATCGTCTTTTCAAAAAAAAAAAAAAGAATTCCGCAGCCGGGATTTGAACCCGGATTTCAACGCAATGAAATTTAACCAAGTGTCCTACTGCGGATTATGTAGCAACAATGTACATGTAAATATACTTACCATCTCCTATTTTCACTTAAAACTTTATAAAACAAAGTTAAAGATTACCCTTTGAATTGGCATGAACTTTAATCAAATGATCCGCAATAGCACACCTGATAAATTTTGATTTTGAAATTCGGGTTCAACTCATTTTTATCAAAATGAAATACTTTTTTAAATTCAATGGAAATATAAAAGTTTATTTTATTAAACATTGTAATAAATTAATAAATCAAATATTTATAATAAAAAATAAATAATTTTTTTAATTGATTTTTTATAATAAAACTTGGAATAGATTTTTAGTCTTAAATCTTTTTTATTACACAGATAATAATGAACATTTTTAATTCCATAAGAATTAAGCAAAAGATCTATCAACAAACTCAACTTGAAAAATAAAATGGGTCCTCTATTATGATAATGATGAACCGAAACTATCAAATACCAGAATTATCTTATTTTTAGGGAGGTTTCCTGATTTCCTTACTCGAATTTGATGAAATGTGTTGATTCTCTACAACTGCTTTAATTACTATTTATTATATCTGCTTTAAATATGTTCTAACCCAATTGGCAGTCACCGAGGACCAAGTGACATGACTTGTTTGATAGCGACCGGTACACTAAGAACAAATAAAACACATTTTTAGTCGATTTTTAATTTGATATTTTCCATTTTTTAAACCTCGTTTAAAAAAAATTATTAAAAAGATGTTATTAATATAAATTTATAATTAAAAAGAATAATTTAAAATCATAAAAAAATTAAAATCAAATATATTATTGAATTTATTAAAATTAATTTTGTACCAAGTCTCATGAAGTTACACAATTTTATAAAGATTTATTATTGCAATTCAAATAAGAGAAAACAAATAGTGAAGGTGGAATGGCTTCGAATTTATTTTTGTCGTACAATTTTTTTTTATTGAAGTAAAGTTTAATATTAGATATTAATGATTCGTATCATCGTCTCTCAAATATAAAAGTTTATATTCACTTTTGCTTTCAAAAATTTTAAACTAGATTAAAATTATATGTAATTAATTCGTTTTGTATTTTTGTTAATTTATTAGGATAAGTAATAAAATGAGTTTTACATTTTCATTGAATGCTTTTAGAAATTACTATAAAAGATATTTATTCAAAAAGGGAATTCCGCAGCCGGGATTTGAACCCGGATTTCTCAACAGAAATTAACCATGTGTGCTACTGTGGATTAAATGATAATAACGGTCATGCAAATTTATTTAAATAAAACATTTGGGAGAGAAAGGGTTATTTAAAGAAAGATTTTGTGGTAAGAGGAAATGTGGGAGAGAAGTAACATTAACTTATTATCGCTTGCCGTAAACCCAAAATACAAGTCAGATACAGTGGACATGACATAGACACGTTTGAATAAGAATTTTTATTTTTTATAAATTAAAATAAAATAATCATAAACTTAAAAAATAGATAATTTCCTTCATAAATATTTCTAAAAGGAAAAAAAGTGAAAAACTATTTCTTAGAATTTTATGTTTTAACAGTCCATTTTAAATGTAATGTCAAATTTCACTCTTCTTGTAAACATGACACAGGCACTGTAGTGTCAGTTTACTAGTAGAATATCTCATTTCACAAAAGATATTCAATTTAAAATCTAAATATTATAAATAAAATGTTGAATATTGCTTATATAAATATTAAAGATTTCAAAATTAAGAATAAAATCTTATAGAAAATTCCCGAATCTTAAAAATAGAAAATAACATTTTATTAAATAAATATTTTTAAGGCGTAAAAAATTATAATACAAATAAAAACAATATAAAACAAAACTTTATAAGACTCCAGCATTGAAACAAAATACTTAAAAGTGATATTACAGAATCTTAGTTACGCAAATCTATCTGGTTCTTACTCGTCACTTTGCATGATACAACCCTTCTGTTCTTGATTTAAAAGAAACTATTCAGATCTGTTTGCAAACATTACAATCACTTTCAAAAACAACTATTTTTTATGAAATTTATTCAAAACAATTTATGATTTAATCAGATTTTACCGGAAGAGATATTTCTCTTTTGTGATGTATCAGTTTTGTTGGATATACTTTTCTTTTCTGTTTGCAGTTACACATAAAAACGAAGTTCAAACAATTGAAATGAAGAAAAAAGAGGCGGGGGAGAATATTAGTTCTTAATATTACAAAAGAAATAAATAACTACAGATAAAAATAAAAATGTCAAAGATATGAAGTTTATAAAATATTTTGATACAGTACAAAAGAATTACAATGGCGGATTGTTGAATCACAAGAAAAAGTCGAAAGCATGGACAATTGTTTGGAACTCTAGGATGATTTTAAGAAGCTTCGTGCAGCATCTAAACTCAACTCTTCATTCACCTAAAAAATAAAATATAATGGAAAACGTAAAAATCAAACAACAATTTTTTTCATCAAATGCAATACTACTAAGGAAACCCAGTTTCTATTTATTGAATTAGAAGCAACATTTTAAGTTTCTTTCCCCTTTTTTCATTTTCTGTAATTTCAGGGAGAAAATCTATGGTTTTTTACTGTCAACTTGTATAAAATATATCTTTCGTAGTATTTTTCATGGAACAATGAGCTAAATGAAACATAATTGGAACATACTAGTTTCTTATGGACTTGTCGGAATGCCTTGCAAAATCTCTCTGCTTCTTCTGCACCCATCTGTTGGAACATTAAATCAATGAGTTGAGTCTCATTCAAAGCATATGATGGATTCTGAATAACGTCACCAACAAATTTCAGACTTAAAGCAGAAATACTATGACATAACTCCCTTCTCTCTTGAAATAGTTTAAGAGTTATAGTTTCTCTAAAACAGGTTTACGAAAAAGAGAAGTCGCCGGAGAGTAACAGAAATAATAATATGAATGTTTCTTTCCTATAACCAAAAAGTCAAAATCCCATTACATTGGAATGCTTCTATTCTATCCTTATCTTTACAAAGTAAAGTACCCAAAAAAATTCTTGACAAAATAAAGGTTCATTATTAAATGAAAATTTCAACTGGGCAAATCAAGTAAACTAGGTTAGTGTTGCCACAAGGGAAGGAGGCAATGATGCAAAACAACTGATTTATTGACATACCATATGGGACTACAAATAATAATAATAATAATATTATGGAAAATGGAAATTTTGGGTTTAATCAAGAAAATGATAAGCAACTGACACAAATAAAGACCAATGCATCCCTTCATATGTCAAACTCCTCTTATGGAAGGGTAGGTTAAACTATGTATACATCTAAGACATGCCATTACTTCCTATTAAAACTTCACTATTCACATATTCCAGCTTCAAACTTTTTAAGAATTTAGGGTGCAAACAAATTTCTGATTATGTGCTATGATGCTAATTCTGAAACAAATTTCTATGCATATAATAACAGGTGAATTTTAGTGTACCTTCCTAGTAGCCTCCGTCTTCAGCTTGCTCCAAAAATCTGTAGATTTGAAGAATTCACGCAAGAATAACATGCATTAATATTTAAAAATCATAATTCTGTTTCCTACAAGTTATAACCAAAATAAATAATTCTATTGCCCTGTAACTCATGGATGTTGATGTGCTTTCTAGAAAACTGAAGTTGATAAAAACGTCCCAAAGATAGTGGTACCATGTTGATTAATTCCTTGCTTCTCAGAATCCTTATTTCCCCTTTCATCCCATGCATCTTGCCATTGCTTTAGCTACAGATACAAATTTGTTAGCTAACATGCATGACGTATATGCAAACATAAATGCATATAAACAGGTTCAGCATTACCACCTCATCCTGTGGTAGCCCAGATCGAATTTGTCTGGATGACGCTGCTTCTACCTGAAATTTATCTGTTATCAATTTGGTACTTGAATGCATTCACAGATATAATTCGTAAATTATTTAAGCTAAGAAACAAAAATTTTGAAATTTGGATCATATATAGTTTGAGAGTACGCTGAATCAGTATCTCAATTTCAGAAAATAATGCCATTCAAAGGGATAAAGGCATTTAAGGTAGAGAAAACCAATTGATTCATATAAAATAAAACGTCAGCATTGTGCACACTACATATGTAAGTGGACAAAAATGGGAAATTATTCCAATCTTGTATCAAATAAAAAATAAGAATAAGATGAGATAACATTAATTGATATTGACAACTTCCTGGGAAAATCCTAGCAACTGTAAGGCAATCTTCATAATTCAAACATCGCACAAAGGAGGCACAGATATAGAAGGAGAAAGGTCAAGGTTTTGTCTCTAAAATAGGCCAACTAGCATGTGCGTTAACATCATCCTAGCATTTCCCATTCATCAACCAACACAGAACAAAATAAGTAAATTTAACTGAACCTTCAAACCGTAACAAGCAAGAGAAGACTTTAGTTTTTCAGTGTGTTCAAATTGTTTCGATGAAGTTCAAATTGTTTCTGTAAAACAAGTATCATAAAATGAAAAAGAGAAAGAACACAAAAAGGAAGGAGGATGAGCTATCCTCCTAAAAGACTAAATAATAACAATAGAAAAAAAGAACACAACAATGAAACTTGAAAGTATTTAGAACAGATGATTCCTTAAAAAAACATGAGAAGGGACACAGGTAGAATCCATGAATTGAATATAGCCTAGTCCCACGAAAACTCCAAGGAGATGAAAATATCCTTAAACATAAAATCAATCCATTTCAATGAAATGCACCATAGATCTGCAAAAAATCGATAGTCTTACGCTCATTGCTCGCACCTCCTACCAATGCCTCTGGCTTCAACCCCAAGGTAAAACTGACTACATCTTCCCTAAAAATTTATTTCAACTCAATTAGAATATAATTAAATTACCGAATTTCACCACTACAACTGAAACCACATATTTCTTACTTATAAAATCCACCCAATTCATTCCTGAACCTTATCAAGATCTCATACTAAACCCTTCTCATAACTTATGGTATTGGTAACCTAAACCTTTCACCTTAAATTTCCTCAAGAATTGAGACACTACAATACATCAATCTGCACTACCACCTTAAACCAACGTCAAAGCCAAAAAGGATTTGATTGTATTAGAGGGAAGCATTACGTGAATTGCGAAAATCACAACATGGGTCTCTGAAAGATCGAAACTTTAACCCGCAGAGAAGCCAGATTGTTAATGCAGAGTAATAGAGATAAAACAAAAAAAATCAAGGAGAAGGCATAAAATTGTAAACCCTAAACAGAGAGAGGGTGAGAGAGGGAGAAAGGTACAGAGTAATCGCGAGAACGAACAACGGGGAAGAGTTGGAGAAGGCGTTGAAATTCAGCTTCATCCATGCTTGCACTGCAAACCCTTCTTTCTTGTTATTCTTCGTCTTCTTCTTGAAGGTGAAGACTTCACTGAGAACGGAGAAACGCAACCTCACTCACTATGATTATTGCTTTTTAATTTCTAATCATTTCAGTTGTTTAAAAAGGTGTCTATATAATTTTTGGTATAATGATTTTAATAAATTACTTAGTCTTAATTTCAAGAAAAAAATTACTTAAAATAATTTCATTTATGTTTAGCTATGAATGAATTTCACAAAGAAAATGTATACTTATTTATTTTAATATTTAAAATTTATCATAATTAAATTTATTATTCATAAATTTAAATATATTTATTCTTATATCTTAAATTAAAATACACAATTTAAAAAGATAATTTTTTTCTCTCTCTTAACTTTCTTACATAAGATTATACTTTTGATTATTAGGCTTTCTTGTCCTTCCCTTCTCCATACAATCAAACAAATAAAAATACTAATGATAAAAAATATTTATTTTATCAATCTAAACAACATAAAATAATATTAAAAGTTATTTAATTTTTTTCCACTTTTTTTTCTTCTTCTCAATTTCATTTTATTTCCTTTATTTATCCATACAATCAAACAAATAAAAAAAAAACTAATCATAAAAAAACAAAAATATGTATTTTTTATTTTATCAATCTAAGCAACAGTAAAAAAAATTCCCATCCTTTTTCTCTTAATTTCATTTCTTATCCAAGCCAAATATTTGTTGTTAACTTTTTTCCGTCATTTTCCTCTCAATTTCATTTCTTATCCGAACCAAATGTTGAAAATGTCCCTCATATAATAAACTACTGTAAACAAAATAATATAAACTACTAAAAGCTAAAAAACTAAAGAAGAAAAACTATATCAAAAAAAAAATTCCAATATAAAAGTATTTGGTGAAATGTTAATATTTAGTTAAGAGAAAATTTTATTAAATTTTATTAAAATGATGTAAGTTTGCACTGATTTTACGATAATCGAGAGATTTGAAAAATATTAAGAAATAGGTAAGTTGTGTGAAGAATATGAGAATGAGAGATTTTAAAATATTAAGAAATAAGTAAATCGTGTTACACTGTATCACTTTCAATTGTTTGAAAAGATTATATTAACGAATTTCGTTTTAAAAAATTGTATGAGAAAATCATGTTCATTAAACACTATTTTGATTAAGGTAAGTATGTTGTTAAGTTTGTTTTTTTTAAAAAAGATAAAGTCTTTAGAGATACGACAACTTTAATATAAAAAATATATACATAAGTCATACATGACTATAATGATTTATTTGCGTTTTTTTTCCACAGAAGTTAGAACATGTGACTACTTCAATTCAACTTTTTATATTTTTTTCATAAAATTAATTTTTTAGTTTTAAAACAAAAAAATTGTGTTAGCATAAATTATAAATATTATGTTGTTTTACATATTTAAATGTGTCATAAAAAAATTGTAGGTTGTGTAAAATAAAATACATACTACACAAACATTATTGTCCTCAAGTTAGTCCAATTTCACCTGTTTAAAATGGGAATTATTGGTATAGTTATGTAACATCAAATTTCATACTTGATTTCCATATGGAATCCATTTAGATAATAAAATATTGTTTTGTAATATTTATTTAATAACATTATCTTTATCTTTTTATTATATCATCTTTATTTTAATGAACTAAATTTAATATATGTTTTTGCAGTAAAAAAATGTTTGTGCGGTATGCATTTTATGTTTTAATTTAGAATATTTTTATTTTAGAACCTACATTTTATTTTTTTATGCCACGTTTAAATATGTAAAACAACACAATATATATATATATATAATCTATGTCATCACAAATTTATTACACATTTTTTTTGCTTTAAAATAAAAAAGTATAACTTTATGAAAATTAAAAAAAAAAACTGAAATCGTCACTGACTTCAGTGTAAAACAAAATACACAGAAGTCAACATAACCAAACACAACTTATGTGTTTTTTTAAACAACTTTTTGTCCCAAGAGACTTTGATTAAATTTAATCCCACATTAAAAAAAATAAAATTCCTAAAGTTATTTGAAGTGATGCAATTCGTTGAGTTGCCTCCAACTACGTTAAATGGTGAGATGTGACATATCAAAACTTTATCTTTTTTCTAACTGAAACAAAACTCTCTTAACCCAACTTCTCAAAAACCTAAACGCTCTTCTCTCCACATGTCCAAAAACCCACACCTCAAAAATCCATTACCGGTGAAATCATGTGCAGTAATTGTAATACTCTGAGTTGTTGTTAGACTTTGCTGCAACAGTTACTAAAACTAGGATTACCAAATTTTTCTCTCCCTTTTTAACTGATAGTCCCTTTTAAAAAGGTATAAGTGAGTTGTGTGGCTTTACAAACTTGAAAGAAAACATCGCATGGCAGTAAACATTAATAAAATAAAACATAACAGAACATACCAATAAAATTGTCTTTGGACTTATCCTACTACAAAGTCCTTCATCCAATTAGGTTCTCTTTTGTGTCTTGTGCTAGTGTTGAACCAGGGTATAATAGTCGCCTTGCAAGTGATTTGTGGTCGTGGAAGATTCAAGATTTTGACATATTTTTAAGGGTTTTGTCATTTTGCCTTGCAACGATTTCATTGATTCCATTGCAGTAAGGAAAGAGAACGATTGGAGAATAATTTTTAGAAAGTTTATTTAGTATTGTTTTGATTTTAAGTTGCCAATTGAGGAAAGAGGATATGAAACTTTCGGTCCAATCTCTTGAAAGAAGAGTTCAGGTTTGTCAATTGCTTTCGCACATTATTCCAGTGAAAAAGACGAAACTGTCTTAAAAAAAATTTTCAAAATATGTTTTGAATTTTTTTTTGAACGAAATTTTATATTATGGATTTTTTTATCCAGAATGGGTTTTCATTTTTTTTCTGGATTTTCATTTCCGAAACATAATAATTTATTTTCTGGTTTTTTTTCCAGAATGTATTATTTTTTAATTCTGAATTTTTTTGTCCGAAATAGAATTGTAATTTTTGTTTTCGGATTTTTATTTCCAAAACTAAATAATCACTTTCAGATTTATTTTTTTGGAATATATTATTTTCAATTTCAGATTTTTATTTCTAGAATTAAGGGCATTTTTTAAAATTAAAAAAATATGTTGGATGCAGGTTAAAAATGATTGGGTGTAGAAAGCATTTGCCTTCTGTTTTTTGTAAAATTGGGTTAAGAGGATTGAGCATTGCGTTTTGCTATTGTCAAGAAGATGAGGTTTTTTTTTCTAAACACTGGAGGACTATTTTAATTTTTAAAAAAATATGAGGACTAAATTGCACAAATGTTATAATTGGTTGTTTACCAGAAAACATTTTATGAATTCCGAATTTATCATTCCAAAAGTCAAAAAGATATTTGATAATAATTTTATCTTTTAAATTTCAACACCTTAACACCCTATTCCAAACGTACCCAAAACCGTTAAGGATGATTTTGGTATTTCAAAATATAAGGGTGCAGGAAGAAAAATTGTAAGAGTGCTCATAATTCAGGATGTTTACGTACCGCGTTAAGATTTTCTTATCAATGTTTTATTTTTATCACCATAATGTTCTTTTAAATTGTCAAAAAGAAATCTTACCATTAATAGTGGGACAACTGTGCATAATATTATAAGTACCATCTTATTTTTAGTTAAAATCACAAATTTATTTTAATAACTTGTATATTAAAGCTAGACACAAGTTACCAAATTACACTCAATTTGTTTTAGAGATCAATAGACAAAACAATATATGTTCTTCTCCTCATCTTATATGTTGCTTTAAGAGTTTTAATTTATCTGCCTTAAAAAAATGTTTTAATTTATCTAGAAACTATAATCATAATACTATGTTACTAACATCCTTCTTATTAACATTTTCCCCAAATACATAATCGAGTAAACTCTTTTTAATTGAAAACCTATTGTCATAATAATTTGTATAAAAATAATTTTCTTAAAAAATTGTAAATCCTTAAGACTAAATAGAAGTATAAAAGTACTAATTCACTACACCAAACAATGAAGAGGAAGCAGGATCATCTGAAAAGATTGTAAAGAAGGATTAAGGCCATAGCTCGTACAATTTATTGTTTCCAGTCTTGAAGAATGTTGACACATTTTCTTAATATTGACTTTGCACCTTCGTTCTTCTCTATCTCGTACTGATGAAGCAGCTCATCCTTGAATCCTTCATTGACGTCGCCAGCTAACGGGACGTCCATGGAAAGTTTCATGATTTCCAGAAGACATTCTGAAGCTGAAATATGAACCTGATTTTGGGCACAAGAATCTCCATTCAGCAAACACACAAAAAGTTACAAATCTAGTCCCTAAATTTCGGGTATTCTGTCAGTTTTGTTCGTTAGATTTTTAAATTCAAAATATTTCCTAATAAAATAATTTTGGCATCATTTCTATTTCCGAGTCTACTTTTGCCGAATATATAAGGCAACCAAATGTAAAGTATGCTGCAGTAAATTTCTCAACACATCGTATCTGTTGCGTTTAGTTAGTATTAAAGATTGGGGTGAAAATAAAATATATCACTGGGCTTTATTCACATCTCTGGTGCACAACCACCTTTTAAGTTGTACTACACGGGAACTGACGCATGTTACAGAGTCATGAGCAATTTTACCCCTCAACCCTCCCAAAAAAATGTTTTGAATACAACTGAGACTCTAAGGCCTATTTCTATAGCGTCTACAGGCTATATATACTCTGTAAACCTTCACTGGTTAATACACTGTTCATTTAACTCACTTTATCATATAATTGGTCTATTAATCAAATAGATGTAAAAAAATCGTTTATTTATGGTGATCTTCAAGAAAATGTCTTCATGATTCAATTCAACCACCTGGCTTTGAAGATGCCAATCCTCATCTGGTTTGAAATTTAATAAAGCAATCTATGGTTTAAACAAGCTCCACGTTCGTGGTGGTTCCAGAAGCTAAGTACAACTCCTTTATCTTTTGGTTTTTCTTCCACTATATCTGATACATCATTATTCATTAAATTTCAAGATAATATTACTTTATTTGTTCTCATTTATGTTAATGATATAACTATCACAGGAAGCTCCTCTGTAGCTATCACATCTCTCATTCAATATCTATAGCAACATTTTCGTTTGAAGGATCTCGGCAAGCTCCACTATTTTCTTGGTGTTGAAGCTTCGTGGACACCTGATGGTTCTCTGCATTTATCTCGACATAAATACATCACAGATCTTTTAACCAAATCTGAAATGCTACACTCGAAGTCTCAACCAAAACCAATGCTTCCGTCCACTCACTTAACTCATGATGGTATGACTGCGGTTGATGATGCTTCCCTATATCGCTCCATTGTTGAATCTCTTTAGTATATTCTCATCACACATCTGGAATTGTCATACAGCGTTAACAAGGTTTGTCAATTCATGCTTTCACACAACATCACTAGAAAGTTGTCAAGAGGATCCTCCAATACGTTGCAGGAACTCAAACTCATGGCTTTCTTCTTCGAAAGTCCTCTCAACTCAATATCACTGCATTTGCAGATGCAGACTAGGGTTCTGATCCTGGTGATAGAAAGTCTACCACAGGTTATACTATTTTTCTTGGAAAAAATCCTATTGCTTGGGCATCCAACAAATAGAAAGTAGTCTCTCGTAGCACAATTGAAGCTGAATACCAAAGTGGGCATGTAATCTTCTTCATGAGTTAAGTATAAAGGTGCAAATTCCACCCTTATATTTTGATAATCTTGGCCATGTGCTTCTTGCTGCGAATCCAATCATTTACTCCAAGACCAAACACTTTGATTTGGATCTTCACTTTGTTCGCGATTCAATACAGTAACGCCAGCTTCGTCTTATTCACGTTCCAAGCACCATAAAAAACGCAGACATTCTAACCAAGCCTTTATCAGCTTCTTGTTTTCACTCTTTTCAGGATAAACTAATGGTAGTTTCAAATCCAACCATTAGTTTAAGGAGGGCTATCAGTTTGTCTGTTTAGCATCTAATGCTTATTTCTATAGCGTCTACAGGCTGTCAGTTTGTCTGTTTAGCGTCTAATGCTTATTTCTATAGTGTCTACAGGCTAAAGTAAACCTTCGTTCACTGGATAAGCAATAAGACACTGTTCATCCGCATATTCTCTTTCCTTTTCTCTTCTATGCTACCTTTCTTTTCTCTCTCAGTTTCTTTACACAATATTTTGGAACTGGTTTCAGTAAACATTTCATAAATTATGTTCATCAAATGTTTAAAGGAATGCAATGAAAATATTCATGATTTCCAATTTAAATTGCACCTGCAACTCATGTCATTATAATTAATTGTGTTGTCTATTGAAAATTACTTCCAAAAAAATGCTGATTACCCCCAGGGATTTTTAGTTTATAGGGCAGGAGAATCTAACTCATGAACAATGTTCAACCAAATAAGACAGTGACGTACCTGTGCAATTTTTATTGTGCTTATGCAATGTAATATTTTTGGTGACAGAGAGTGAAATATCTGAAAAAGAATAAAGTTGATTTTAGATCATTCAAGAATTGAAGTTACTACAAGTCCAACTGAGAGTAAGCCTCAATTACCTCCTGGACAAAAGAAGTTGCACCAGCAAGTTCGTGATTTCCCTGGGAGTCTATTACAGCACTGTGGAGTCTTGAGCAAAGTTCTTTGATGGATAAAAAGGCTGTAGTTTTGACTGCACAACGATGACTTTCTTAATAAAGATTAATAGAAAAATGGAAGGGACTTTGAAAAATGAAAAAAAAGTATAAAGAATACCACTCCATTTATGTTCAGGCAACAGTAATGAGGTATACATGTGCATTAAGCTCTTTTGCTTCTCAAGAATATCATTTATATGTGCCACATGGATACAAGAGGTTAAACAGTCAACAATTTTGTTATATGGAATAGAAATCTCTTCAACACTGTCCAACTCTGAAAAAAAAAGGTTAAAATGGTTGCAGTCAGTAGCACTAAGAAAATTGTAACAACGAAAACTCAAATGATTTAAGTGGCTGGTCATTTGAATAACCATTGAACAGTAACAGTAACAAGGAGAATCGTCCATTTCATCAAGTTTCTAAATAGGGTGAAGTTATAAAACGTTTTCTATTTTCACTTTGTTTCCTATTTTCAGAAGGCTGTATAGGAAAGAGTGAAAGCAAAAATGGAAATAAAAATATTTTCGCTATTTCCTACACAAACTTTTGAAAGTTAAAAACAATGAGACCAAATGACCCCTAAATGAAGAATCTCGGAAAAAAAATCAATTCAATATCTACAAGAAACAACACTCTTAACTATTTGTTTGATCAGCATCAAACTAAACCAACTTGGCATGAGAAACTTAACCTCAAGAACTGCATTAAATGATTCATTGATGGTCATACACAGTCTCCTATAAGGAACAAAATCTGTTGCAAGATATAAATGAAGATCCAGAATTTGTCATAACCTGATTCAGCAGGATTACTGACCAAAGGTGCTTGCCCAGACTTCAGGGGCTCTGAATTGCATAGATCAAACAACAAGGGAAAGACCATATTAAAGAACTCTGGATCGCCGAAGGCTTTTATAACCTGGAAGCATACAAAAAATAAAGCAACTAAATATGAAAAATTGCTGAATTTACTATTGTTCTTATCACCAGTCAAGGAAACATGTAATGTCAATTTTATGAGCTAATAAAAAGAGGTACACTTAAAATAGATATCCTAAGAGCTTTACTAGAAATTTTCTTATCTGGTCTGTTGTTGCCCTATACTTATAATTTAATCAAACTAGAAGTGAATAATAGATCCTCAGATTACCTACTATGTTATGCTTAAACTGTTGAGTAAAAGGTTCATATATATGATTTCAACTTTATAGGAACTTGGTTATTGTGGGAGTCTAAGCCTCACATCAAGTAGTATAAGACGCTTGATGAAGTATTCAAGTGTTAGGTTTTCCCCCCTTAACATCTAGCTTTTAGGGGGTGAGTTTGTGAAGTACTTAGGTGCTTATCGTTGGTCTCAATTGATTATCAGCACCTCGAAAAGGACTACCTATAAAGGGTTATGACTGGTGAAAGGCTAAGTCTCAAATTGAATAGTATGGGATACTTGATGGAATATCAAGTGCTTGGTATCTCCCTTTAACAGCTAGCTTTTAAGGGGATGGGTTCCCCAAGTGCTTGGGGATTAATGTTATGTCTCAGAAGTTCCATTACTCCTTGTATAGATAGAAGCAGTGTCAAAAGAGGCCAGGCAGGCCTACAGGTCACTCACTCCATTTGACCTGAAAAAGTAAATGGGCTAGGACCCTTGAAATCAAAGTTCTGCTTCATCTCATCCAAAGACTTTTCAGAAAATAAAAATGAATGAGAACAGGATAAAATTCTAGAGCATATTTTGGTCATTAATCAACATTTTAGTACGCACTTTATGATGTTATTTTCAGTGTGTTATTATATGAAACGTGGTGCTTCACTCAATCTGTAGTGCTTTTAATGGCATTTTGCTATTTTTTTTAATTACTTTGGGATTTTTATGAATCATTGGGGGGAAAATAAGCCAGTCTAAGGAAGGCCCATGAACCCATTAGAACCAGGCTGCGACTCTAATTTTCTCATCCAATGACTACAAATTAAAATAAGACTGGCACAGCCAAATATATTTTGCTCTCAGTTATTTCTTTTAATTTTTATCTTTCTAATTAATTCTCAATAGTAATTAGAGATAATCAGGGGACAGAAAAACTAAGTGATCCAGAGCAGATGGCTTTGTGTTTTGATGGTTTCATGGGTGCCGTTTAATTTCAATATTTTAAATGTGGAATACAAAAGCATGGTAGCATAACAAGACGATTTGAGATTCTGTAGACTTTACCTAAAGCTTGACTTCTCAATTTCTGCCATCAAACTCATTACTACAATTTGGAGTGTCACCATTCTGTATGCTTTTAGAATTTAGTAGTTCCTAACACGTTTGGTTCGTAACTTATTGTGCATTGAGTTGTGACTTTTATCCATTTTTTTATTATAATTTATATTTTTCTTGAATATTTGATATTGCTTATATTGCTTTGTTGGTTCTTAATTCAATATTTACCCCAAGGAAGAAAACTTTCCCAAAATTAGTAACCAGCACCCACTATAAATAAATTACTAACCTGTTCAAGAGAGGAAAGTGCTGCTTCACGATACTTTTTCCCCTTTCTGGTGCATGCAGATGATACCAAATTCAGAATGGCAATGGAAGAGGAGGAACCTTCAGCTAAAATTGCTTTATGGCAGGATGTACATAGAGCACCTACTGCTAGCAGTAGCACGTCTTTACCCTGCCATATGTAGTAAGAAAAACAAGCCATTAAACTTGAGGCAATCGTCCATGATTGATATTTGATAATAAGTTTTTCTGCCAAATATATAAACTTAAAAAAGTGGCAGTCTTCATTATTTTACCTCCCATAGGCGACCAGGAATTTCCTTCACGAGAGACTGAAGCAAATCCTTATGGTGAGAAGAAAGAGATTCACCCAAAACTTCACTAAGCCTACATATAGCCAGTGCAGACTGCAGGTGACAGCAGGATAAAAAAGTGAACATCTATACACAAATCATAAAATCACCAAGCTGAATGAGGTTATATGAGAATAATAGAAAAGGAAGAAAACAAAGCAAGACTAACTTTTCTTTTACTTGCCCATGACGATGATGACATGCCCTCACAAATAAGTGAAACAATTTCTGTTAAGTATAAGTGGAGAGTGATTCGTTCCCCACTTGTATATTCTTCCCATAGTTCCTCAAATAGACCAGAGACATTTTTATCATCTTCAAATCTGCATGACAATTTTTAGTCCATGTGAAATGAGAATACTTTTATTTTTCAATATGAAGTTCTTAGTTTGTTATACGAGGTTCATACAATAAACACAATTTGCCTCAACTACCTTTAAAATTCAGAATCAAATGCCTACAACAATATATACATGATTTTCGAGAGTTAAATATAAAATCCATAATCAACCACAACGTAAGAGCTTAAGCTTTTAGCAAGTATGAATCCTTACGAGGCTGATGGGAACATACTCCAAAATTAAATTATAATTGGAGACAAGATCTGCTTTGCCAGTGCTTTGAGCTATGTCAGATATATAAAATTATTCCCAGCCTTCCACCAAACTTGTAACTTTAGGAGAGTTGGCCCTTCACAATAACTGAATGAACTTTGTCTTGGTGTTCCCATAATAATAATTTACTAACATAAACGACACTACAACCATAATAAACGACCTCGACACAGTATTCCAACTTCTATAGTAACCTACAGTTTGCTATTTTCAAAATACATTCTCAAGATTCTCTTTTCCAATGGAACATGCAATAATTTCTGAAATTGATGAGAATGCAACAGCATAGAGCATATTGCATCCTTTGAAATTAGTACAAGAGAAATTATAGTAAAAATAAAAGGACAAAACCAATCCTACAAATTCCACAATATAACAGACAAATGAAGTTGTTACATACATAAGCATCATGATTCATAATGACTCCTAGAAGACCAATTTACAAGGAAACACCCAACGCTCACCAAGAACAACAAACAAAAATTCTAAAGGACAGTGGCTGGCAGCCAATGACAAGCTTCTGCTTAAATTTATGATTCTGGATTTGTTATAATGTTGGTTTTTTTATAAAATATCAAAATAAAAAACCACGAGAAAAAAAGAGAATGTTCATAACCTTGAAAAGAAAACAACTGGAATAATAACTGCATGATATCCACCAACAACATCTGCTGCGACAGATGAATAGCTCTTTAAGAGAAATGCACATGCAATTTGAGAATTCTTGTCAACAGCATGCAAAGCCACAGTTTCTTCAATAAGCTTTTGTGCTTGTGAGGCTGGTGTGTACTTTAAGATTTTCGCACAGGCACTTGCAAAGGCACGTTTTGCAGCAGTACTTCTTTCCTCCTTAACAACTGGAAACAACAATCTCACCAGCATATTTGCATATGGCTTGATGTCAACACCAACACTTTCAAGCAACAACGTAATAAAATTGGCAACACCAACCCTGCACAAGCACAGAAAGCATAACTAAGAATGAAAAATAAATTATGAATATTACAAAAGTGCATCTATCAGAGCCAAATTTTAAATATAGATTCATTCCATTTATAAGAATCATATAATTATCAGCACTGCTACAATTGTGCTAAACATTATGTGATTGCAAGGAGAGAAGTAAAAATTACTCAGGCATCTTGAACCATGTATACATGATTGGTTGACACTCCCAAATATCAGAGTATTACAGAAGTTTGCTGTACAAGCTGGTACTAGTGTGTTTGGTTTGCCATTTGGAACCTTAAAACCATTATTTGAACCAAAGTTACAAGCTTTGAACCTCCGCCATCCCAGCAAAGGTTCCGCACTGTTTACTGCCAAGGTTATTCTGGCGAGTACCATCCTCAGACAACTTTTCTAGCTACTGTTGTTTACCTTTGATGTTTTCTGGCAAGTATTGTTTACTGCTGATTTTTTTTGACAGAGTATTGTTAATCACCATGCCCTCTAACATTTCTTAACAAACTTGACTCATATATGTTCCGACTTGAGGACGAGTGTTGAAGATATAATTTGAAAAGGTGATTCACATTGAAGATTGATTGTCACTTTGGCATAGAGAAGTCATGTCCAGGAAATATCTACCGACATTGATTACTTTGACAACTTCAGCAACCAACTGAATTACATGTTTACTAAGTCACTAAGGGGGTCTTGTATTGATGACATTTAAAACCAACTTTTCTCATATGATACATATGCTCAAACTTGAGAGGGAGAATTAGATATATGATTCGATTACATTAAATAAGAAGATATAATATGATTTCATAGAGAAATATCTTACTAAATATTTCCCATTATTGAATATTTATTGTGTTCCTTATTATTGTATATTTTCTTCATAATAAACAATAATACTCTGTGTACACAAGAAAAAAATCAATATATTCCTTCTTGATTTCTCTCTTCTCAACATGGTACTAAAGTGGCACCATCCTCTTTTACCTGTTTTAGCACTAATCCTTTCAACAATACCAATGCTAGGGAGTAAGGATACCTATGGCCATGCACGATATCAAATTTAGAGAATAATAACAAGAATGCTCCCTCTAAAAAATAATAAAGTTCGAATTCATTTGTTCTATTTTTTCCTTGTTTATAATAAAACAAAATTTCAGTAGTAAAGAAAGACAACTGTGCCTCATTGTAGGGCAGAATATTCCCAACAAGAAGGAAGAGGAAAAGCAAAGGAATATAAAAAATCACTAAAACAAGAAAGCTCGAGCATCAGCATCATAAGGGTGACAATATATTAATGCATAACACACAGTGGACATCAGCCAACTACTGATTGTCACTAATCCTACATGCTTTTTCTACTAAACCCACCCTCCTTGAATCAACATAAGCTCCATAAATTTTCAAACGGAAATATAATAACGAAATGACTCAAGGCAAACAATGCAAAAGAAAATACATTAGATGTTATAATAAGATAATAACAAACCTAGTATTGAGGCCCACTCCAGATCGCACTAAATGAGCAAGCCGTGGGATCAATGTGTTCAATGATTCTGCATCAACAACTTTTATGCATGAATCTAAAGTCTCCCACATAGGAGAGCCTTTGGCTATGGAAATTCTCAAACTTTCAAGCTTTTCGGACTGTATTCCTACATTTGCTGCATGAAGCTAATAAAACAAAAAACATAAAAAGTTAACATATAAATAAACAAAAGTTAAAAGTGAACTCATGCAAGAATTGAAAATACCATTCAATCTAACCTCGACATAATTGAGTGATTGATCTTCTAGGCTTGATAAACTTTCAAGCATGCAGCACACTAAATCAGACATATGTGGACGAATTGCAGTTCCAGCATGCTAAAATAAGACAATAATATAAGACGCTTATATTTAACAGCAGCATAACTTAATGGAATAATAGCACTATGTTATCCTTCCATAATAATCAATCATTATTCTTCTTACACAATCACAACACTCAGATAAACAAAGTCAAAGGAAAACCAGAAACTTCACAAAGTATAAACTAAAATCTAACACCAAAATAGACAATAAAAATATCCAAAATTGTGAATGAAACTAGCAACATATTATATGTGCTGGTTGGCACCAATCAAGCTTACTGGGAAATGAATTCTACAACAGTTGGTATTCTATTTAGTTATGTTTTTTGCAAAAGAAATTTGAAAATATAAGTACAAGAAAATAGGATAAGTTATACTCCTGAAACAAATAAACCTGGAAAGTAGTACCAAAAAAACAAAACATCGGTAAGATTATTAGTATTGTCATTGGAATAATGAACAAAGCAGAAAAAAGGAACAACCAACATCATATCTGATGAGAATAAAATAATGTCTAAATAGTCTTGTGGTATATTCCACTATACACACTAGAGCAAGTAAACATATACAATCCTACTAAGTTTGAATTTTTTTGAAGAAACAACTGATGTGAATATACAAAATTTACAATCGGGTGGAAGAAAGTTAAAAAAACAAAAAAGCAAAGTGATTGTATGAAGTAAGTTGTAAAGCTAAGGCAAAGCAAGACATTCCTAACCTTTGTAAGCTTCATAACGACTCCAATCGATGCTTTGCGGACACTGTCAACTTTACTTAGTATACCTTCTGCGAGCAAAAAGGGTAAAACAATATCCATTGCTTTGTGCGCATCTGACTTGTCAGTTAGAGAAACATCACAGAGCCTTGTTGTCAAGGAAGTTACAGCACGGCATAACTTTTCTCCAGAATTTCTGACAGTTTCCTTTATGTCATCCATTGCACGAAATGCTCCAGACCATAATCTCTTTAAATGCTTCCCAACCTGTGGGAGGTGAAGGATGAAAGAAAAGCACAAGGGAAAGAATGAAGACCTGTTGATATGCTTTAGAAATACCAAAATCAACCAGTGCTCAAACTGTAGATAGCGATGATAAAATTAATGGATTAGATAAATTTATCAAATGAAACATGGATGAATTAGATTTTTTAAATAATTTTTTAACGGATCAAAATGGATGGATATCCAATGGATCCAAAATTATTACCTCAGGTCCTATATATAAGAAACAAATATATAATTCATGAAGAATAAAAAAGTAGTTAAATTGGTTAGTTTTCATTAATAATGCCAAAAAAATTATTTTATTTAAGTGAAAGTTATATTTAATGACCCAACTCATAATTCAATGAATCACTTTTCAACTAATAAAAATTACTTATTTTAGTAAATACCCAATAAAGGCATTCATCTATAACAATATCAAATGAGGAATCTCCGCTTTGATGCACACATTTCATATTCCTATTTTATCCTTAATTATATTTTAAAATTGAAAAAATGGCAATAAACTACCCACACACACTTTATAAAGCACAACACAATATACTACAGATCACCCACTATTTTTAAATCTAACCACCATAATTAATTTTATTTTCTTAATCTATGATGACATATAAAGGGGATTCTCCTCTTTGGTGTACACATTTCATATTTCCATTTTATCTTTAATTATATTTTAAAATTAAAAAAAATGGAAGTAAATTACCCAAATGCTAAAAGTATACTCACACACTTCAACAGCCCAACACGTTATAAATCACTCACATCTTTCAACAGCACAATACACTACAAATCACCCACTAGTTTTCATGAAAGGGAATAGCACACCAAATATAAATAGCTCTCTTATCTCTTCAAATAAAAAATACTTAAACTTATTAACCATATTTTGACACCAGAGTAAAGCCAAGTAAACAACACAACAAAAGTAGGAAGGAAAAACAGAAGACCAGAATAACTAGTACTATTCTCCATTGACAAACATCACAAAACCCACAATGGCAAAATTTGCCCTGCTTTTTCCAGATGATGACTCACCATAACAGTAGTTACTTAGGTTTTTGTTGCCAAGTATTAGAGGAGAGAGAGAGAGAGAGAGTGAGAGAGAAGAGGATCTCAAAAGGCAACTTTTGTATTGATAAAATGTACAAACGAAAACAAGGATTCTCTTTATATACAGAATGAAAAGAAACAGTGTTAGAATTGATCAATGACAACTCTAAGCACACTTTTAAACTCAAGAAAAATATAAATAATCTTAATGACCTCATAAAATTTTCGTCCTTGAATAATGTCTGTAAGGGCAAGACATGATGCCTCGCGCGACCGCCAAAGCCTGGATCCACATTGTTCCAGTAAATCTCCAATTATAATATCTAAATTTTCATCAATGGTTTTCTTTGAATCATCCACAAGTGACTTCCATATATGTACCATTGCATCCTGGACAGAAAAAAATGCAAAAGCCAAATCGAATAAGTGCCTGAAAATAAGAATTCGTATACTCATTGGATATCATGCATAACATTGCATTCTAAGGAAAAATGAGTTTTTTTTACTGAAAAAGGTTGGAAAAGCTGCACAAAAAAAGGAAAAATTTTACAAGTAACACAATAGAGAACCAAACCGAAAATTTTAGAGGGTAAAACTACATTGAAGTTTGACAATGACATTAATTATATAATAGCCCTATAATGTTCTATCATAGATTAAAACTAGGTAAAGAACTTTTCTGGATTCAACTGGAAATCTCTTGGTAAGGATTAGATTGAATACCACGCTTACCAGATTATAAATGGAACTTACCTGCACATTTTTGTCAGGATCATATTGGTAGCGTACAAGCCTTGGAATTAAAGAACGTAAATATGGCTTAAGAATATCCCCTGATTGTTTTGCTATTTTAGAAAAGCCAAAAGCAGCACCCCTCTTTGAATTCAGAGAAGCTTGATAATTTGCTAAATCCATGAACTTATATATCAAGTCCGGTTGTCCCATCTCATTTGCTAAGTTACACAACTCCTTATAAGTGCTCAGTTTTCCTCCACTAGCACTTTCACCGAGAGTTCCATCCATAAATACTTCAGTATCTTCAACAAGCTGCACAAAAAAACTTCAGGAATGTAATTCAAACAAAAAATTAAAGGGAGCAAAAAACAATAAATTACCAAGCCTTATTCCACATAAGACAATTTTTAAAAAATACTAGATTACTACCAACTTACTTTGACAGCTCTTTTCCGTTTCCCTGACCCAGTCAATGTAATCACAAGTGCATTCACCAAATTCTTTTTCATTGATTCATCACCAATGTCATACACAATACTCATGCCTTGAGAAGCCAACTCTTGTGTGAGTTCATTTTGCTCACCAAGAAGGTGAGAAAAAGCCTCCTGCATATTTACATTATAATTGTAAATCCAACATCACAAGTTACAGGATTCTGCTAAAAAAATAGACACAGCCAAGAACAAAATAAATGGGTTAATGGTGTTTCTAGTCCCTGAAAAATGAACCATCTTTTTAGTGCCTGACTTTTAAGACTTTTTTTCTGCAAAGTAATAAATACAAAGACGAAAACTCGTGGATTTAAAAGTTGGAAATTAAACCAAAGGTAACCCATTTTTCTCAGACTAAACAAACCATTAACCAAAACAAATTGTAGGAATATCATGTTACAAGATAAGTCGTGGTTTCACAACAAGAAAAGCTCCATCGTAACAATTACAACAATTTATTAGAATGCTAACATGGAAGAACCTCAGCCCAGCATACAATTATATAAGCATATTCTCTGTTAGCTTTATTAAAACAGACATCATGTCCTATAGAATTATGCCCTGCATTTCACTTTTGGAAACCTAGGTCAGAACCTAATTATTACAAAGCTTCTAATTGAGGAATAAATGTAGGTAAGAACTAGTTAAAGTCATTTTGCAAACTGCACATAGTTCTGTCAGTTGCCTGGCTGGACAAACATAAAGTTTGACCAGTTATAACTTTGATTTATTAGGTCCACAGGATAGAGGACGGTTAACTGTTTCTAAACCCAATACACTGACCAAAACAAGCATGTGAGCTCCAAAAATATAAGCTGTATAACAAACCTTTCCATGTTCAAACCACCACACTAACAATGAAAACTTCAGGGGAATAGCAGTTTAATCTGCAGTATTCACATGCAAACCTTCATTTGTATCATAGGAGATCCCGTTCTCATGAGTCATGACAGCATCCATCAACAACCACATTAACTCATTTCCTTACATTACACCCCTATGATCTCGATATTAGGAGTTAGGCTTTTCCTCCAAAATGAGAGAAAGAGCCACAGATCCACTTCAGGTAACCAAAAGTTTGTCTTAAGAAGAACAACTGGCCTAATAAAAAACCACTTCCAATTGAAATTAAAAACACCCAATATCAACTATCAAACTACTCCAGTTGTGATAAATGGGATGCATTTAATATCTGACACAGGGAAGCACTTCCAAATTAAAAACTATTAGCACCCAAAGAATAGGCAAACTGAAGGAATTTCAGTAATGATATTATGTTAGACCATGACTCCTCCTTGGGTATGAAAGGTTATAAACTGGAGTCCAGAAAAAATTCTGAAAGAACTCATAGGACATAACAATATTCAACAAGTTTGAACAAAACAAAAATAAAATTACAACAACGAAGGGCTGTCTTCCAATCCATATATCACACTAACTGCTTTCTGGAATTTCCCTTTTCCTTTTTAAATATACACAGGAAACCCAAATATGGGGAGAACTATATAACTGTAACCATCAGAGATATCTTTAAATTGAAGAAAAACAAATCTCTATTTATATCTCTCCCCATATAACCATCGAAAACAATACAATATTATAAGTGAAGTTTCACAGGTTACTATAGAGATAGGAAGAAAAAAAATAGAAAATTTGTTTTGTTAATGAAAAACCTGAATTTCTGGAAGCATTTGCTGAATAGTAGGATGATGGCTGCAGTACTTTATAAGTGAAACAAGCCAAACAGTTCCAGCACATCTCTCTTCTTTCCTGCTACTATACAAAAGAACATCAAAGAGCTTTTTGGTAATTGCATCTCTCACATTAGCATGATAATCTCCACTATATTCACTTTGTTCATTAGAATTCTGCTTAGCCACAGAAGTCAAATCTCCCATCAAAAAATTTGAAGCCATTGACAGTGAAGTATAGTTTGTCTGAAGAATAATATCAGCATTGAAAGGAACACCACCCCACAAAAAAGAAAGGGCCTCCCCTGCAGCAAAGAGAATATCCTCAACCTGAAAATTTAGTTAAACCAATGTAACACTTTTTAACGGCTGCAACTTATAATGGACAAAATACTATTAGTGTTCCTTTTAGCTCAAAAAGAAAAAGAAGAAAATAACATCAAACTGTTTGCAATCAAGATTAAGGCATCCCAGAAACCAAAATCTAACTTTTCCACAACATAAAAGGAAAAAAACAATAGAGCAAAAATTAGAGAAAGAAAACAAAAAAAGGAGCATCAAAGTAACATCAATCCAACACGAGTCGCCCAAAATAAGCACATCATATAAAAAAACAAGGGGAAAAAATGTAATACCTTAGATCGACAGAGACTGAAAATCAAATTTAGTGCCATATCAAGCTGAGTAGATGATGTTTCTTTTACACATATATGTCCAATAGATATAACAATCTTCTGTATTGCTTTCATATCATGATCCAAGAGAAGCTTGTTCAATTTATCAGATAACATAATTAGAATTCCATCTGCAGAGTTAACCAGACACCCTTATGATAGCTCAACAAATAAAATCAAAACAAGTTCATCAGATTTTTAAACTTGAATTTACCTGAATTAGAATGAAGTGGGGGTAATGAAATACGTAGTCCTATATGACCCAGTGCTTGCATTGCAGTTGCAGCTAGTGCAGAAGTTTCTGAATTAACCACGTTAACCAGACATCTAAGTGTATCCTGGAGAAGTATTTCTGGCATCTGCCAAGATTATGCATGTACAATAAGTATAAACATATTTATAACCAAAGCAATGACGTTATGTGCAACAATTATGATTTCAGTTTCAGTGGATAATAGTAAATTTTAGAACAGGCAACTTTGAGCATGTTGATCAAGATCAAATCACAATTGCACATACTCATACTCATAAAACTAGCATTCTAAGAAACTGTGTTAAATCATTAGTATAAAATCTTAAAGAGGTGTATTCAATTGGGATTTCAAGACTTTTTCACATAAAAAAAGTCCAGTAGAATTTAAAAGATTTGGTAAGAATGTAATGATTTTTTAAGGAAAATTGACAATTATATCAACAGTTTATGAAAAAATGAACACTAGCATGTCACCATTTCCTTCTTGTTTGTTGCTTTCCATAGAATTCTTAATAGCTATATTTTCAACTCGTTGACCATAAACAAGTGGACCATGTTGCTGAAAAACAATCATGGTTAAAGGAAAATGTTTAAAAATTCAGTGAACAAAAGAACAACATCACATATAAAAGCCAAATCAGAAAACAGAAAACCCTTGTTTTCATTGATTGAACAATCATACATAATAATAATAGCAATAACCCATAACATTTGCAGAAAACAATTACTTGGACCAAAAAACATTAAAAATTAGAAGAGATTACTCTACTCATCACTATTGATATTGAGAAAAGTTTGAAATGAAGTAGAAAAGTCTTACATATTTGGATGAGATTGTTTCATGAGAACCATATTTATAAATACAATTAAAAAATCACAGAAAATCCATATAAATCCAGTCAACAAAATAATCCATTGAAATTGTATAATTTTAAATACAAGATGATTCTTTTTTAGTCTTGTAAATCTCAATTGAATACATCCCCCAAACATTGTTAGTAATTAAAAATGTGAAGTAAAATTATACTTACAGGTGTTCTAGATAAATAATTCGCAGTTACATATCCTATTGCACAAAGAGCGCCATGCTGAGTTTCAAACCTGTCAATAAATTAATTCAGCGTGAGCATATATCAAACAGGGAAAAAGCAGCAATTCTGAGAAAGTGAGCTAAAATAATTTAGTTCCACCAGTAAACAAACCTTGACTTGAGTGTTTGGCTGAATAAGGAAGTCAATTCAGAAATAACATCAGGGATTGAAAGAGCAGAAGACACAATACCAAGTATACGTGCAATGGATTCACGAGTCTCTAAATCCACATGACTTAGTAGTTTCTTAAGCCACGAAACCTTTTGGGCAAAATGTGAGGCTAACACCTATAACAATAAATATGTCAGATGGAACACAATGAAGAAAGCAATCAAAATACTTTAATAATAACTGACCTCTGGCATATGTGATCCAATTATAAGCAATGCCTTGGAAGCATTGACATGCAACTCAACAGAGCCTTCAAATGACATAGAATGCTCCAGGATTGAACAGAATGTCTTCACTGATGACATAATTTCGGATGATCCTTCTAAGTATTTGTTCTGCTCCAACTCTGACTCGAAGCACTTCAACAAAAATTTAATCATGACCACATATGTATTTGAAGGAAAAACAAGGTTTTGTTCTCTAGTTTCACTGGACTCCAACAACTTTGGCTGTTGTCGAAGAATGTAATCCAGCATCATGCCCAACTTGGGATACATAAGACCAGAAATTTGACTTTCGCTTTTAAGACAAAGACCTTCATGTGCCATTTCTCTGTTTCAAACCACAAAACAAAAACCTAATTTGAAGTCAATGATGCCAAATATAAGACTTCAAATTCTAAAAAACATCAACACTTAATTACCATGGAACCTAAATAAAGTTATAATTACAACTCAAGTTTTTCATATTATACAAAAAATAAAGTTTCAAAATCATCAGTTTGGAATAAAAGTAACTGTTTACAGCAAGAAGCATTACGAGAATCATAGTCTCTGATTTTAAAAAAAAGCAGTGCAATCTAAGAACATAACATGTTCAAGATAGATGGTTATTAAAATTGAACACATGCATTTGTCCTTTTCTCTTTACAGAGTTATGGAAAAAAAAAATACTACCAGACAAAGCAATCTTTTACATCTAGAATATAAAAGTCATGCTTGGAACATACATTTTCATGTGCATATTATAATGTTGTATACATGCTTTATAAAAATTATGACATTTGACAAGAGGCACAAACAATCACTTCAAACAATATCAAAATAAACATGTAATTAAGTGTTCATTTTGTAATTGCACCTCCTTTTTTAAACAAATATGCACAATAACAGGCTTAGAGGGTTTTTTCCTATTTTACTGATGAAAGAAGAAAATCCGTTCGGAGGATATCTCCAATGTAAAAGGAAAACAAAACAAAAAATGCAAAGCTAAACATTCCCTCGAAATATTTGTAGTAGAAATCCCCTTTTTAGAAGAATACATACTTTATAGCATGTCAGATCATCACTAAAGGAATTTGTAATTACCTGATGTCTAATTTAGCATCTGCTGCTCCAAGCATACAAATAAATCGACTTGGACAATGTTGAAGATCAAACAAAGATGTTGCCCATCTAACAGCACAAAAACGCACTTCACTTTCCTCCTGACATCACCAAGCAGCATGTTACGGTTCAAACCATGTGTCTGCTGAGTTTTTAATTAGATAGGATATTATAATAGCACTAATTTCAGAGGATTTGATTAAAGTAAAGATGCCAAAAAGCTACATAGTGTTCTCTGGCGGCAGTGTATTTGGTTGAATGAAAGAATCTTCTCAGGAAAGAAATTTTGTATTCAGTTCATTTGCCATCTAGTATTTTTTCTAGCTCCATTATGATGTTCTGCTCCTGGTCTTTGAGGGGTGTCCCCTTTGTTAGATCTCCACAGAGATTGGTATTTTTGTGATTGTTACTTAACTTGTTTCCTTTTGTTGTATCATCTTTAGTTCTTGAAGATTCCTTATCCTCTTTCTGTATCTTCCTTCTCTATCTTAATAAAATCTTTCCTTAAAAAAAATATAATAATAAAATTAAAAGTTCTATGTTCTTCTGATTGCCTCATGAAATGAGCCCTGTAAGAAGCCGTACAAAGTTCACCAAAGAGAAGCTATTGAAACAACCTCTTTCAAAAGAGTGAACTCTCACTCCAACCAAATACAGCATAGGTTAGAATGCCATATAAAGTATCAAAAAGTCCATTCCATCGTAACTAATGTTGACCAATGTAAAAAAAAAAAACACCATTCAGTTGTCTCCTTACAATAACAAAAATATCAAGTACCAAATTTGTGTAGGTCTTATTAAAATGTAATGGTTCATGCTCACAGGTCCAAATGGTAGCAATGAATGGGTCAGTGCCACTTTGAAACCTCTTCCCAAATATTGTCATATTAAAAGAATTTTATATGGGACAATAAATGAGAAAATACACAAGACAAAAAAGTTTTTGCTAAGGTAAGATACTTTGGAGAAAAAATAGAATAAAAGAAAACCATAAAACTTATAAAATGGATAATGTGTAAGACAGAGACCATACCCAAAACTCCAAATGGAGGCCATTAGACCTCTAACATCTAAAAAATTATATTTCATTATTTCGAGAGAAAATCATTTACAATTGACTTCTTTTACAGGGAGCAGATCAAC
Source organism: Phaseolus vulgaris (assembly GCF_000499845.2). Taxonomy (NCBI): domain Eukaryota; kingdom Viridiplantae; phylum Streptophyta; class Magnoliopsida; order Fabales; family Fabaceae; genus Phaseolus; species Phaseolus vulgaris. The sequence goes on from NC_023752.2 coordinate 55,016,666, forward strand.
CATCTCAATTTTTATAACAAGAACAACAATTCTTGATCACACAACTTTACATGGATGGCAGGATTTGTTTTACTGAATTCAGTCTAAACCATCCATGTACCGTATCATTGTATGATCTCTCTCTCAAAGTGTATGCATGTCTGTGTTTTGAACTGTAAATATCATTATTAGGAAAGTCAACCCACAATCCCTTAGATCAAGGGATTTATTCCGGGAGCTAATTTCACAATTACCTACTTTATTAGGATGGATTCTGTTTCACTTTTTATCTACATAGATCATATTATAAACTTTTGACGAACTACTAGTCTGTCATTCCAATTTCTTAATATTTGAAGAAGGAACTCAAGATTTTAAGGACTTAATATTTTAGGAGAATATTTGACTAAAATTGCAGGATTGAAAGTTGGAACACACTCAGCCTAGGGACATATGAGCAAAATAATACACAGGAAAATAATAAAAGCAATTTACAATAAAAATAATCTTACTCAATTCCCGAAGTTACAATAACCTAGGCAGCTAGTAAAGTGGAGTATGTTTATTATCATGTAATTTCCAACATAACAGAAACAAATAATATATATATATATATAACATCCTAGATAAGGGGAAAAGTCAGTATGTTTTGTCATACCACTTGAGAATTTTTTAGCAGAAGTGTCTCCAAATCTTGTAACACAGCTAATGGGGCTCCCTGATACACAAGAGATAAAAAGTACAGCGAATAAAAAGTAAGAGCATAAGAGATATACCAAAAAAAGTCCAAAAGTAAGAGCATGATAAGAGGTTTGAAAAAAGAGTCCACAATTATATTTTTATACCAAAACCTAAAGTCTTGTTGGTAAAAAAGTTCAACAATATAGCCCATAAAACAGAGTCCAGGAAAATTGAGTTTCTACTCTAATTTTATGAAATAAAAGAATTCAGTACAACAAAATCACACGAATGCAACCATTAATTAACTGTATAGCTTTACTAGTTTAATAAGTTACAATTTTTCGAAGTAATATGCTTCATACATCCTTGAAGAACTAGTACAAGAAACAATACAGAAATATCAGTAAATTGAGATGATTGTTGTTAACATTATTTAATTATAGTTGTGTAAAAAAGATTCTAACGAAAATGTTATAAAGGACAAGGAAACCATTCAGATCAAAACTAAAAGCAAACAATACCTAAAAATAAGGGTGAACATGGGTCAGTTTGGGCTCAAACCATACAGAACAGTTACGAAGATTGAGTCAAGTCAGTTTGGCTAGTTGCCTTTTTCAGTCACAGCCCAAATTGACTCAACTCGGTTACATTGGGTCAAGCCAAATTTGGTCTTTGGTTATCCATCATCAGAAAAATGGGGAAATGAGAGAGAGGATCAAACAGATTCACAGAACAGAGACAAAATGGAAATTGATAAAAAAATTAGCAGCATCTGTATTGTATTCTAATAAACAGCGTCAAGGAATTTCCATGGATGGATCATGGAATCAATTGACAACTGGTATTGAAAGAAACTATGAAAGAAAAGAAATTAACAATGGCACATTGAATCTGAAAATGGAAGCCCCATCAAGTCTTTGAACTATGTAGCCTTCAAACTTGTTGACCTTCTAATTCTCAACATTAATGGTGGTGATAGTGGATTTGTTGGGGAGTAAGGGGCACTATGTGCAGTGGCTTTGGAAATTGAAGTGTGGTTTGGTCATTGTCAATTGTCTGGAGCTGATTATGGTCAGAGAAGAAAACACCTAGGTTTGCTTCCAGTGTTAGGCATGCTAAGAACTGAAACAAAACACGATAGCACTCATTCACTACTGTTTCATACTGAATAAAATATGTACTTGAATAAGTTGGGGGTCATTGCTCTGGTTTGCAAACAAAAAATAAACTTATTACCCGACTTGATTTGTTCAGTTTCTTCTTTTGAAATTCAAACGAGTTTGGTCAAACCAACTTATTAAGATTCAGATCGAGTCAGGTTGATAATCCATGTTCACCCCTACCTAAAACAAAAGTTCATTGGTTCATCATAACTCTCCAATCTCTTGTATTATTTCTAAATTAACATATAATGATCAAAAGGAATCATGGAATATTTTCCTCTAAAAGAGATTAATTATGTTGAATATAAAGGCAGCTAAGCTTTGGCTCAACTTTGGACGTCCAATGGCTTATAATAATTTTCTTATAGCATAGACTTATGAAGGTACGAATAGCAATTGTACACTAAGCAATGCATTTGTTCAATTGTATAATTTTTTCAAAATTTCTAAAGAGACAAGCCACAATATGATGCATCCTGTATCATATATGCAAGTGAGGTAAGCATTAGCTGTGTGACTATACTTGACAAACTAGTTTAACTTTCACATCAGCTGTAATACAATTTATGTGACTGAGAAGAACATTCATACAAAAATAGATTCACCTAAATAGCAGAAAGATACATACTTTGTATGCTGAAGCAAGAGATATAGTTGCCTCTTGAACAACAAATCGAAGAGACTGAGATTCATCTTTCAAGGCGTGAAAAAGACGAGCAGCCATATCAATCTTTTCCCTGGCAGAACAGGGAGCAGCTTAGTAACTAAGTAGACATCACAGATGACCTAGCTCAAGGCAATTCTCTTTTTAGAAAAGAATTATTTGTTACCTTAAAAAAGAGAAATACATAAAAAAATTTTAAAAAAAAAAAGCAATAGCAAACCATCATAAAACCGTGCAAATTTAAAAGGTTAATAAAGAAAGAATTAACTGCAGAGCTATCCAATCCCAGTCCAAAGGATAGAAAGAAGAAAACTCTATCCCATAATGTAATACACACATAAGAAGAAAGAGCCTTTTGATGCCTACAACTCTACAACAATGAGAATTAGTAATTCTATTGTGTCTCACACAAACAAAAGACAGTCCCACCATATCACACATCCAAGATATAGCACAGGTAATATTAAGCTGAGAACTCCCCTGACGTGCAGTCCTTTCCTTGACCCGCCCGAGTGCTCTATTGCCTCAAGTATACCTATAACTATATGGTCTTGACCCATGGCCATTGAACTTTTTTCCCTTGTAATGCCTTTTAGGCCTCTCTCAGGTGACCTGAGCATTTGGTACTTAGATATTTTTTAAGTTGGTGCCAGCCAATGTTGCCAAATTTTTTATACTCACAAACTCATAATCCAGCAAGAAAGGGAGACGGCAGCAAGCTTGCACGCATGGGCTACCAAAATGAAATTGGCAGATTGTGCACCATGTCAATTCGTCTGTGCAGCCTGGGGTTCTAGTTACACAACTCATGCAGTTGGCCTTTTTTAAGTCAGGTTTATGATGACCTAATTTAAAAAAAAAATGGTCCTTTCTCGAGGGTTCCCAATCACAAATAAGAACCAAACAACTCTACTCGACTGCACTCATCATTGACAGCACTACCATTACCATGGGCGCACAACACTCACATTGTAGTTGCCAACGCTTGCTTCCTCATCAACAAGGTTCACTTCACCATCTTTGACTCTTGCATCAACATCGTCCGTGGTGCCATCATAGTTGTTGATCATTCCCTTCTTCTCCCACTCTATTGTGTTCTGTAAGTTTTCTTCTTAATATTTCCTTTCTTCTTGCTATCATTTAGATAGTGTTTTGTTCTGCTTGGAATTTGTAGGACAATAATGGCATCAAATAAAGGTGGTTCAAGTTATGTTGCTAGAAGAGGAAGTGGTATTGGAACAAGGACTGATTCAAGTGATGGGAAAGAAAGAATGTGAAGTGTAAATACTGAGAAAGTATTACGATATATGAACCTATTTTTACTTGTTATGAATTGGATTGTAATATTTATGATTTATTGAGTTATTTTTCTTGTCTTTATTATTTTTAATGCATGCAAAAGTCTGTAAATATAATCATTTATATATTCATTGCTATTACGAGTCAAGTTACAATCTTTCATCTCCCTTTCAATCCTCCTACGACCCTCAAGTTTGACAACATTGGTGTCAGGTAAATAAGGATCACATAAATTGTAGAAAAAAAAATCTGATGATAAGTTAGATTTTGAAACATATTAAAAGAATGAAATAATAAATTATGGAGGAACTAAGTTACCAACTGGATGAATTACTTCACTCGAAAGCACCCAAAGCCATTATTATCTTGCTATTATGCATAACTTTAAGCATTTAATCCCCGCTTTTGATAAAAAATCCAATGAGCTAACAGTGAGAAGTTGCTTTCATATCCCACTCATTTTTACTCTACGTCAAATTCCAACTCACTTTCTCTACAAAGCTTTCTCTTTCTTCATTTTCTTTCCATCCGAAAAGCTTTCCCTACAATACCCAACCTCTTCACTTACACTTTAAATTGCTTTCATTTTTCTCAATTTTAGATGCTTTTCTCATCTTTTGTAAAGTAATATGGATATTGTCTTCAGTTCTTCATAACAGCATTAATCCATAGAACCAAGAAAGGCAATATTGCAAGCAAACTCATGGAATCGCATGATTCCACAAATTAGCCATCCACAACCATGTCATGTGAAATCATGAAACATTAGAATCAACGGGATCAGCAGATAGATCATAAAAGTGGTGGAATCATGCAAGAATTGTCAGCACATAAAAATATCCAGGCTTTATATATTAAAAATGGGTTTTGAGCAAAACTCAAGCCCAATAATGGTTATAAAAAACCTAATCAAATGAAAAGACATGCTTGTTCTACAGTTTCTTAAACGACCCATGGATGATGTCATTTTTGCACAAAAAGTTCTTCTCCCTAGACTCCTCAAGACTTCAACTGCTCAAGAGCATTAGCTTCTCTTCTGTGCTAAGCAAACAGCACAGACAACACACATTTTTCTGCTCAGCAAACATTTTGAACCTCCCTCAACCTCAGGTGTGTGCTTTACCAGTCTTCTCTGCTCTCACACGACCCCTCTGTTTCACTCATCTCTTTTGACTCAAACACTCCGTTTTCACTCATCACTTTTACCTCTGTTTTCTGTGTTCTCAGGTCTCCATTTTCGTTTCCACCCCCTCATAATTTATACTTTGTTGCATCATCAACACAACTTCTAATCCACCTTCAGCCAAATTCATTCTACAGCTGTCAGTGCTCATGGTGATACTAGGAAATTTCAAAAGCAAATACTGTGAAAAGGTCTTAACTGGAGGGGTTTATCGCTTGAAGCACCACATGGCTTAGAACTCAAGGATGTAGTAGGTGCTTGCAAAAGTGTGACTGACTGAAGAAGTGAAAAAAAAAAGATGTTTGAAATTGTTGAAGGTCTGCAACAGAGATTAATGAACACAAGCTTTGATGTTGAGGATGATGATGCACAAACAGAAAAAGAAAGAGAACTTAAAGGGAGGATATGGGCAGCACTCAAAAATATTTTTAAGAAGATGGGAATTAGCTCATATGCCACAATTAATCAATTATTTAAGAAGGATCATAGAGAAACTGCTTTTAAAGACGTTCCACAGTTTTTCTATGAAAATGAAATGCCTTTTAAAGTGGTAAGTAGCAAAGCATTAGGAGAATGCTTGATTCAGATTTAAAACATGGCCCAGGATTTAACCAACCTTCATACCATGAGATCAGAGTAAACTATTTGAAGGAAGAGGTTCAGGCAAAGGGCTGAACTTATTGTCATGATTTATTTTAGTATGTTACATGGACACGATTAAGTGGCACAACCATCAATCTCTTCTGGAGGCATGAGTGAGAGCTACAGTCTACATGATTAACCTTCCTAAAAATATATTATATATTGTCCATTACTATATTTAAAGTGTCCTCCACCATTCTACTCTACCCATAGAAAAGGAATAGTAAATATGATAAAATGGCAAAAATTATGAACACAAGAAAGAGGTTGGAACCTAAATAGGTGAGGCATGCGCTGTGCAAGCAATCCAATTGATTGAAAAGCATAAGTTTTGACCTCCCGTGCAGTGGCATCTGAGTCGGTACTCAAAATTGAATTCAAAACAAAATAAATGTTATTCAAATAACATTAAAAAGAACTTTGAAGTCTCAAGCAAACCTGCTTCAGAACTTGGATAATTGTCAAGGGACTTCATAATTCCACTCAAAATAACAGGACCCATTAACTTAAGCTGGTCAATTTTTGCCTGCACCAGTTACAGATATTAGAGATGCTGAGGAAACAAAAGAACAATAAAGTTATAATGAAGTACAACCACTTTCCGAAAAGGTAATCAAAATATAGAAATACAACCAACACAGTAAAATTCATTTCAAACTGCAGATTCATGGCTTATTTTGAGCTTCAACTTAACCATTTCTAAAAAAATGTCTCGGAGGGCATTTAAAATGAATTCAACTGAATCATTTAAAAAAAAACACAAACGCTTCAAAATTGTATTAATGTTAATATGTAGTCAGAAAATATTTTTACAAATTTTTTTCTTTTATTTTCAAACTTTCATACCAATAAAGATGAAAACATCATGGTAACTAGATAAATGTAGCATTTTATTACATCTACGATGACTTTTGCAATTATGCATGCTCATTTTTAAAACATCAATTCTCTTTCTTGATAAAAACATCTTGGGTTGTTTAATGCTAATTTTGCATTAAGTTTATACTCTGCATTATTATAATCATAGCATATCCTATAGTTTTGAAATTTGGCATATCCCTGTGCTAGTGCAATATCATATCCATGTCCCATGTTGCATCCATACTTTCTACTTTCTAAACATTTATTAGGCAGAGAGACTTTTATTAACCAAAAGCCAAGTAACATTGCACTTACATGCTTAAATACCCATACAGTAAATTCCATCCCCCATTGCTTCAACCTTGATGTTGTACCATTCCCTATTAAATTCGGGAATATTAAATACTAAAGATAAAGATTAAAAAACAAAAAGACAAAAACAGAAGAAAAAAGATAGAGCAAACGAAAATCAGCACAGAAAACTCAATTATTGAGCCACACATTCTTGTGTGTCTGTCTTATTTTGATGATGAAAGAACTCTGTTTAAAACAAAGGAAAGTTGGAATTTTTAAATGATATAAAAGAGGACAAACTTCGTTAATATGAAAGAAGCTTTATTTGTAATTAAAAAAAATGTCCATTTGTTATTAAAATTTACCAAGAAAGAGTATAGTGTGTACAATTAAGTACAAAGTTATACTCCATTTTCCCCCACTAGCATTCTGTCCATGATTTAGTTAAGGGTATAACACTTGAAGATAAGAGAAATTGGGGCTATTGTTGGCATGATCCATGTTTACACGGTATCATTGAATATATTGTTTGATCAAAGAAAAATATTATCACCAAAGAAATAATATTTCAACACTTTTTATTTCCATCCTTAAGGATTTGCCCATTTTCATTTTCTATATCCCCTCCTTTTTTGTAAAGAAGAAAAAAATCAAACAACCTCAAAAGTGAGACAAATTCTAAGATAATATATTCATATGTACAATAATCATACAAACAACATACGAGAAATTGGGGCTTTTGTTGGCATGATCCATGTTTACATGGTATCATTGATAAATTGTTTGATCAGAGAAAAATATTATCACAAAAGAAATGTTATTTCAACACTTTTTTACTTCAATCCTTAAGGATTTGCCCATTTGCATTTTCTATATCCTCTCCCTTTTTGTAACAGAATATAGAAGAAAAAATCAAACAACCTCAAAGAAAAGTCAGACAAACTCTAAGATAATATATTCATATGTATAATAAACATACAAACAATATACGAAGCAATAAAGCTATCAATAGAAGTGCACAAGTATCATTACTATAGTTCATGTGTCATGGATGATAAAATCTTAATTACATTTGCCAATTCTTAAGCAATCAACTTTGCAACAAAAGAGCTACAAGTTTTGAAAACAACAAAAAAACATTAATTAGCAAATATAAGCTCAAAATCATTAAATAAAAGGATATTCTAGTACCATAAATGCAACCAAAAATGCACTGCAAGGTGGATGGGAAATTGTTTGCTGCTGCAATAGACCTGCAGAATATAGACATTAATTTTGCCTTTAAAGCGTGACTCCCAGGACTAACTCTTGATTCTGAATCACCATTTTCAACTCCAACAGTACCTACATTCAACAGCAATAATAAGAGCAAACAAAAAGAAATATATAAAATCCAAATTTGGTTTTAGATATAATAGTGCAGAAACTGAATTCACTTTCAAGATACAAGAGTTCTCTCTGAAAATAGAAAATGAAAGTAAAGCAAATGGCGAACAATTAATGTCTAGTATTACCAACAAAGTCATATAAACACCACAAAAGGCTATGATCTGGAAGAAGAAAACCACTAATATGATCAAAAATCACAATACTTGTACCATTTAGGTTTTCTATTTTTAGAGTAAATTAAAAAATTAGAAAACAAATGTAGGAGTACAATCTTGAGTCTATTAATGTTTTAAAAAATTCATAGCATGGAACAAAAGCAGTTACTTGTTGTCTAATTTTTTCTCTAACATTTTCAGATAGACTTGTTAGTATACAAAAAAACTTGCATATTTAATTGATAATTTTATTTTAACTACAAATTTATTTATTTTTTTAATAAAAATAGTCTGGGTATACTTGTGATGTTGTTCTAACTAACTCAAAGGACTGGGTTCACCCAGTTCAGAGGCCAGGTTGATGACACCACCCCAGGTTAAATGCCTTCCCGATCTAAACAGAGATTGGACCAGTTACAGGTCAGTTCCCAGGACAATAACCAATCAGGCTGGTCCACCAAATCTACTTATAGAATAAGTTGTTAGGCAGACAACTAAGGTCTTATATTTATTACAGCTTCAAGCAAGAGCATAAACAATAGATAGGCCATTTATCCGGTGTTAAATTGCACTTAATTATGAAAAATGGGTGCAGCCATTGCTGATAAAAAAAAGTAATAAAGCATTGAAGATCACCGACAGGGCACACAGTTCAAACATGAAGGATGTGCACAAAATGTTTACCAGAAGACACATGATATTAATTAATTGAAATGTAAAAAATAATAGGAAATTAGGAACAACCTTATTAGAATCAATTATACTCTCAAGCATACATATTTAATTTATGTATGGATCACGCAGGATCAAATTTTAAATTCAGGGGAAACTTAAAAATATTCGCATTTGATCATAAACAAATTGAAGAAAAAATAATTGACCAAAACATATTTCAGAATATGTTAACAAAATCTTTAATAGCATACCATTGAATAGCAAAAATAATCTGTTGATCAGATTTAAATCATCTAAATTAGCACCATAGGCCTTCTTCTTTAGAAGCTCCTCGCCTCTCTTAATAACAGGCTCTTCACTTGAGTTAATTGATCAAAAAACAGATGTGATTGTAATCATCCACAAATGAAACACCAAAAGATATAAAGTCAGAAATTTATAAGAAAGTGCTATAAATAAATTTGAGTAATATGGGAACTACAACATACCAATCTACAGAGGCAGCAACATATAAGGGATAAACAAGTTCAGGAGCAAGGTCCATAACTTGAACGACATTCAAAATACCCAACTGCACCAACAAAGACCAAGATAAGACATGTTGCAGTAGCTTTCTCAGTAAATGCAAGATTGGACATGTTTGTATGCGTTCAAACATACTGACATGTTATGTTAACCAGTGCATTTAAATGAAAATTTGAAGAGGTAATATATGTCAGAATAATATAGTTATTATCTAGTTGCTATCAGTTGCAGTAATTAATGGTTGGTTGGTTATAAAGCCAGCTCTACTAGCCCAGAATGTCAATTATTAAAGTTAGCTCCAGCTGTCACTTGTTAGTATTACAACCATCTATTATGACTTGTATATAAATATCACATAATTAGTATGGTCAGAACAACACAATAATATAATTTCTGATTCTCTCTAATTTTCTCTGAATATTTTCTTTCTCTTCCTACATTTCCTCTCAATCTTCAAATTATAAGGTTAAAAAATAATCTTATCATATTGAGTGATGGATTCTTCAATTACGTTTCTTCTGGCAAGAGCATAAATGTGAAGGATGATGATATATAGCAGTTGAGTGAGTTATCAGTTTTTAGTACTAAGTAACAACATCAACAACATATGCTATTTGACCTTCACATCACAAGACAATATTAAAACAATTGCATGATTATCTTACCTTTCTTTGTAAAATTTCATTACTTTGCCACTGTTGTTTCCCTGTAACACGATTGACTTGCACTACTGAAAGCCCAGGAGGGAGTCCACCACTGCAACAGAACAAAATCTAAAAAGAGTTCTAGAGAGAGAAAGTCTGCCAATCTTTATGCAAATAAAACTAAGTTTTCACTTTTCTATTCTTAGATTCAGATTCTGAGTATTCTGATTCTTATGCATACATTATTTTACTTTGTTCAACTAACTTCTAACTTACTGACAGTTACAGCAATTACCAACTAACATTCTAACAGATGACTTGACTTAGGACATTTTAGAATACAATTTACAATGAACAGTAAAGGAAAATGCACATAAAAAGAGGCACACATTATATACTCTACCAAATTGTCATTCAATTGAAATAAGAAGGAAACAGATTAATTCATGTCAGAACAAATTTAAATACCATTAGCTTCTTTTAGCAGAAGCCAGTTCCATACCTTTGAGAGACCCGCTGGTACAATATTGTATGAAGACAAAACTCAATAAACAACTCCCTATCCTGAGAGTTGTTCACTTTATTATACTTTGCAGCAACTTCCTCACCAATTTGACCAGAGTGGCATTCACCAATTACCTAAAAGAAGCAGAAATCCATTGGTAGTCCAAAGATAATAAAAAGAAAAATAAAAAAGCAACTAAGATAGCAAAAAAAAGAAAAGAAAAAAAGCAACTAAGATATATAAATAATGAAAATACACCAAGAAAGTTTCTTTTAAAAAAGGATGCTGGAAAGAAGCCCATGGATCCAAGAAATCCAAGTGCTCTTAATGGCAGTAATGGACTCTTCTTCCCACCAAAAAATCCCTTTATTTGAATTCCCAAGCTTAGAATTTCCATCAATTTTTCCTTATATATCCCTTCCAATTTCTTAGAAAGTCATATCTGAAAAACTGAAGCATTTCCAAGATAGAATAAGGAGAAAAGGGTCCCCCAATGCACTGAATAGTTATAATGACACCAACTCAAATACTGTGTACAATGCTGAAAAAAATCAATGAAAAACTCTTCCACAACTGTAATTACAAGCTACAACCATCACCATTAAGATTTGAGAAAAGTCCAATAGTGCATGCTGATACCTTAACAATGATTCTAAGGATGATTTCCTGATGTTGAAGTGGAAGTTTTGAGATGTTCACCAAGAGATCAGGAGCCAGATCTTCCTTTTCCTATTTGAAATGCGTGGGGCATCAGATAGTCTCCACAGTAAGCATTCAATAGCACAAAACAAATTATTTAAGAGTTCCAAACCAATCAATTTGTCTATTTATCCAATAATGAAACATTATTTACTTCCGAAAATTCAACAAGGTGTCAAAAAAGGAATTATCAGCATGAAAAATCACATTAAATCCACAAAATAATAACAACAAACAGGCACTAAGATATAAAGAACAAGAGACCTTTGCATTAACACGCTGAAAAGCCATCTCTATATACACAATGCAAAAATTCCTTATGATAGGGACAGCACTAGAACCCGAATACAACTTCCACAGGTCAGACAAAGGTAAACCAATTTGAGGCTGGAGCTTAACTCTCTTGTTCACGTGACTTAAAATCTCAAGCACCTGTCAGAAACACAAGTCAACCATTGTAAAAACATTTACCAAATCGCTTCACGAAATTATATCAAAGAGGACAAAATACACCGTGCAAAGCAAAAAGTGCAAAATGTGATCTCACTATGCCAAAAGCAAAAAGTATTCTTAGTAAACAGCAATAGCTTCTTCTGCTGATTCATACAGCAGAGAAGAGATATTTCATCTAGCCGATAATGTTCGCATAGCCAAAACACAATATACTTCATAAATTTACATCAAAAGAGAACAAAATAGACCGTGCAAAATCGATGTTCACGTAGGCAAACTCTTTGCTGTCCTTACAAGTAAGTTTCACTCGTACTATAAGCAAAAATCATTCTCGGTATATCGGTTAACTCAGAACTAGCAACAACTGAGAAGAAACATTTTCAATTTCCATCTAGAAGATAGCGTTTGCAGAGTCAAAACACAATCAATTTCCGCATTCGCGATTTTATTTGGAAACCCAAGGTAAGCTACAAACAGCGAGGTACATGTACGTAAACTGTTCCTTATTCTTAAAAGTGCAATACAGTCTTACTACCCTAAAGCAAAACTACTCTCACTGAACAGCAATAAGTTTCTATCCGCAGACTCAGAGCAATTCCGACAACAGAGAATAGATGTTTCAATTTTCAATTTACGCATTCATAGTTTGATTCAGAAATAGCGGAATTGAAATTGGGCGGTGGAGAACCTTGTTGCGAACAGCGAGGGATTGCGAGGAGAGGGAGGAGATGCAGAGAGGGAGAAGCTTCACAAGCAACGGTTCAAGCTTGGAATCGTCGCACAGAGCCAAACGAGTGAGCATTCGATCCAGCATTTCCTCTACCTCCGCGTCGGACTTCGGTGACAACGAAGACGACGATGATGATTGCGCCATTTTTTCCCTCTTTCTTCGATTCGTTTCTTCACCAACAAACTCAAACTCTTCTTTGTGCGCAGCGCAAGTTAATAAATATGAATTGGGAAATGAGGCTACTTGCGCTCTACGACTGCTTTGACTCTTCGTTCGAGATGGTCTCTCTCTGCCTATTACTTCCTGCACCCATCCCTTTTCTAAGTACACCTTCACATGATTTGAAATGGCAACATTGCCCTTCCCAGTTTTATCTGATGTTGGGGTTGTATTTGCCTTGTCTATTGTTGAACTTTTTGGTGAGATGTTGGTGCTGGATTACAGGTGCAATGCTGATTATGTTACCCTTATGATTGTTTTTCAATGTTTTGTAAATACTTGCTGCAAATGGTAGGAACTCTGTTCAAAATTTCTTTTAGAATATGCAACGTGGAAGGATATTGTCGGGAAAGTTAAAATTGTAATAAGTGGGGAATTTTTATATCATGGATCATGAATTTCGGAACATCAAATTCAGAAGTTCATTAGTAATCGTTCTGAAAGTTTATGAACAAACTTCCAAAATAAGTATCTCTCGAGATGGTGAGTGTTAGTTGCTTTTGTTGTTGGAGGAGTTGATTTTGTTTGTGAGTTTTGTACACTAAGTGTATATATCAAAATGGTGACGACTATGGAGAGGCAGTTTACAATGTGACTTTTATATTTAATATTTATGTAACACTAATATGATAAGTATAATCTTTTAAAATGTAGGATATGAAATATAGATTTATATATTATATAATTATGAATTATATAATTTGACAATGAATATTTAAGTATATAAGTATTTTTAAATTTTATTTTAGCAAAACAAAATATTTTTCATGACTGGTTAAAAGGATTTGTTCTTTATTTTTATAATCATAATAAAAATTTATACAATAAGTTTGAGTTTTTAAAAAATTAATGTATTTTTATTTTTTAAAATTGTGTTAGAACCGTGTTATAATTGTCATAAACTCAAGAAATATTTTTGAATTTGATATTTTACTGATACGTGTCTTACGAGTGTCGGTGTCCGATACATGTGTCCGACAATGACATATCATTTAAGTGGAGTGTCTGAGTTTCATAGATCATCTTAAAAAAATACATTTTTTACTTTTAAAAGTTAACCAACACTTCAAAACCTCAATTACACCTCCATTTTTGTTCCACAACTTAAATCATTATCTGTCATTGCAAACAATCAACCAACAAAATAAGTGTAATCATAAAAACCATTAAGATGTCTTTATAAATAAATGTTCCTACTAGGGAGATGGGACCTAAAGAACTATTGAAGTCTTCTTTCCTACTAGGGAGATGGGACCTAGAGAACTATTGAAGTCTTCTTCTCCTTCCTTCGGTCGGTCAATTGGTTGGGTGATGAGCTAGGATTCTTCTCTCGTCCTCCTGCTTCTCCTTCGGCACTCGGTCTCGGTTGAACACCGGATAGTGGGGTACCTGTGAAGGCACTCCGACACTCAAGTCAGTAAAGCGGATGTTCAACTTTCAGTAGGTGAACAGTAATAAATGACATACCTTACTTATTGGGATGCATGCTATTTATATTATTCTAATGGGCCTACCTTATTGGGCTCGTATATCGAAGTGGATACCGCTTAGGGTTGTATTACCTAATTCTTAATGATGGATTAACTTCACTGATCTTGGTTTGAGCGTTAACGGTAATAGGGGTCAGCCGTCGGGCCAGTTTCCCTGGTATGGTCGGCCATCGGCCAAATTCCCATGGTCTCGGTCGTCTCGACCAAGTCTTCTAAGGTATTGGCCAAGTGAGTCATCGGCCTCGTCATCTCGGCCAAATCTCTCAAGTCTTCGCCAGGTTCCCCTAGTCTCGGCCAGGTAGACACAGCCTCGGGCAGCCAGGTGGGTATCGGCCTCGCCCATACTGGTACAATAAAAATGATAAAACTAATTTTAGTATTTTAAAAAAATGTAAAGATGTAAGAAGAAACACCCAAATTTATTCTTTTATGATAAGTTAACAAAAATTCATACAATGGTAATGGAACATAAGTATTAGAATAAGTTTAAAATGGAATGGACGTACTTTTGTATATGATATGGATGTAGTTATTTTTTATTCAACAATGAATAAAATAATACAAAGGGTTGTAGTGATATTTTTCACGGTAGATAATGTAAATTATAGTTTTCTTGGAATTGTTTTCATGATTCAAAATGTCATTATATAGTTATGATGTAATATATTTTTAAGGATTTTGGCACGTGATGGTGACTTCTTGAGATGGGTCCAAAGAATTTTTTTATATTTAGCTTTTTAATTTTAATTACTAAAAAAAAAAAGTTTTAATGGAGGTTAATATAACCCTATGAATTGATTTAATTAATGGAGGTTTTTTTCTAAAACCTCAACAAAATAAGGGAGGTTTTTTAACCTTAGTTAATTTTCAAAGGTTTATTCTAAAACCTCAGTAAAATAATGAAAGTTTTTATAACCTTTGTTAATTTTCAAAGGTTTATTTTAAAATCTCGACAAAATAACGAAGGTTTTTTTAACATTCATTAATTTTTAAAGGTTTATTTTAAAATCTCCGTAAAATAACGGAGTCTTTTTTAACCTTAGTTAATTTCCAAATATTTATTTTAAAACCTCTACAAAATAGCAGAACTTTTTTTTAATTTTAGTTAATTTTCAAAGGTTTATTTTAAAACCTATACAAAATAGTGTAGATTTTTTTAACTTTCGATAAGTTTCAAAGGATTATTCTAAAACCTCATCAAAATAATGATTTTTTAAAATTTTTGTTAAGTTTGACATGTTTATGGTAAAAAATCAATAAAATATTTTAAATTTTCTCACATCTCAATAAATAAATGTAATTAAAGTTTTTTTATAAACAAATAATTAAAAATATAATTTTAATATATTTGATAACTAAATCGTTTTGAAAGTGTAAATTTAAATATGTTAACGTTTTTTACAATTAATCTGAAATATTTATTTAATAAAAAATTATTAAATTTTTTTGTTTATTTTATGTAATTTTTTTATTAAAAACTATCATAAACTAAAAATACTATTAATTATATTTTTAATATGTTTATAGAGAAATATTATATTAAAAGAAATTTATTTATCAATGTTTAATATAACTTTCAAAATAAATTTAATTAAGAAAAACTTTTTTAAACTCCATTAAATATCAAAGATCTATTTAACGAGATTTATTCGAAAACAAATAGTAGAAATAGTAGAGGTTTATTGAAAACCTCCCCTAAATGGCAGAGGTTTATTTGAAAACCTCTGGTAAATGGCAGAGTTTATTTTAAAACCTTTGGTAAATAGCAGAGGTTAATTTGAAAACCTATGCTAAATGGTAGAGGTTTATTTTAAAACCTTGGTAAACTATTCTAATTTTATTTCAAATTCTTTTTTTTTTCTTTTTTTTTTCCTTTCCTCTTCACTTCCGGTAGACCTAAACCCACCTTTCATTTCCATCTTCTCTTTTCTTCACTCTCATTTTTGTCCAACTCGCACCTCACTCCCATCGCACACCACTGGACCTTTGCTTCTACTGCTTCAACACGAAACGTGCTTCTACTATTCCAGCACGAAACATGGTTCTGCTACTCCACCATGGAACTTGCTTCAATCTTCGCTCCACCACAGAACCGCTTGTCTACAAAACGCAAGTATGTTCCGCGATTAGTGATGTGATATCTGTTATTTATTTGACGATCTTGGAACCCTAATTTGAAGAAGGTCGAACAAAGGTAATAATTAGTTTCTTCTTCTTCTTCTTCTGTTTCTATGAGTTTAATGTTAATTAATTTTGTATATGTATAGCTTAATCAAGAGTTTGATTATGATTTTGTTGATAGGTATCGATTCTATTCATTGGTACCATTTCCTCACAGGCTTCTTCTTCTCGTTCTCCCTTCAATCGATGAGTTCTTCTCTACCTTTTCTCTCTCTCCAATTTGATTTCTTTCTCTTACAGCACTGAACGATGTGTTTCGACTTAGATTCTTCAATTGCTATGTGTTTTTTATATCGTGTCAGATCTCTGTTTCTCCGTAATTTTTTTCAATTATAATTTTGCTCACTGTTAAAATAAATTACCTATTTAAGGTTTTAAAAAATACATAATCTGTCAAATGTTTGCTTTAAGAGAATTAAAGTAATCTATTTTATGTATGCAAATTCATCTTTTCTTTTCTACTTCTCTTCTGCGCAATTGGTAACTGACTATGATTGACATTTTTATATATTTTTGTTTAATAGCTACCTTTTAAGAATTTTTTTATATCTCCATAGTACTTTTACCTACTTTAAATATTTAATATAATATTCATATATGATAATGCTATAAAGAAAAGCTAAGGATGTTTTTGGCCATGGTAAATAGTTAATGTGTTGCAGAACAAAAGAAAATCTACTTAGCTTTCATTTGAAATTTGTTATATTATAAATTGTTAGTTAATTATGATAAATAAATAAATTTCCAATTATAAAGAAATTGTTTTATTTTTCAGATTATACATTTTTAATTATGATACATGCTTATATTGTAGGTTTCTCTGGACATCAAGAGGAAGCATAGTTGAAGAATATAGTATAATGTAGAAATGATTTTTCCTATTTTGTATTTTGTAAACAATATGATAGGTTTTCATTTGTAGTACTTCATATAGATATTATTCTTGTATTGCTTTTTTCCTAGTTCTTTTAACTCATATTTTGTGTTTGAGTTTCAATTTCAGCGTGTATACTTGATATACTTTTATATAAATTATTAAATTTAGTTATATATGCATAACTTTTTAATTGATGCATATTATATCCATTTATTTGTTTTGTTTATTGAAAAGGTACTTTACATATAAATAAATACAATAGATGTCAATAATTGTGGTTGAAAAAGCACATGAATGCTTAAATGATAAATGAGTAAAAAAGAAAATGTTCTTAGTTCCAAAACCTATAGTATTTTATGGGTGTTTTGAAAGTCACAGTATTTTACAAAGGTTTCAAAAACCTATGGTATTTTATGTTTGAAACCTGTGGTATTTTACGGAAGTTTCGAAACCTATATTATTTTATGGAGGTTTTGAAACCCGAGATATTTTATGAGGGTTCTAAAACCCATGGTATTTTACGGAGGTTTTTAAACCCACGATATTTAAGGAAGGTTTGAAAGACTTTTCCTGGAGTTTAAAAAATTCCCGGGTAACACATTCCCCAGGGATGGTTTAGCGGAGGAAACTGCAACCTTGGATAAATGACTTAACGAAGGTTTTAACCCTTAGTAATGTAAAAATAAACCCTTGCTAAAACCATTTTTTCTTGTAGTGAATATTGGAATTTGATATATAAAATAATAAATAAGAATAAGAAAGAAATACGTTATAACATTGTGGAAAAAGAATATAAGTATAGAAGATAGAAGAAGGATTTAGAGTAAATAATAGTAAAATTAGAAAATATAATTATTTTGTATACTATATAGGATGAATAATGGTAAGTGGTGGATTGTGAGTTAGTTTGTGAAAATAATAATCACGACTTTATATATATATATATATATATATATATATATATATATATATATATATATATATATATATATATATATATATATGTACCGGTATGGGCGAGGTCGAGTCCCACCTGGATGCCCGAGGTCGAGTCTACTTGGCCGAGACCAGGGGAACCTGGTTGAGACTTAAGAAGTTTGGCCGGATGACGAGGTCGACGACCCACTTGGCCGAGACCTCAGAAAACTTGGCCGAGGCGACAAAGACCACAAGGATTTGGTCGATGGCCGACCCATACCACGGGAACTTGACCGGCGGTCGAACCCTATTACAACTAACGCTCAAACCGAGATCAGTGAAGCTAATCCATCATCAAGAATTAGGTAATGCAACCCTAAGCGGTATCCACCTCGATAAACGGGCCCAACAAGGTAGGTCCATTACAATAATATAAATAGCGTGCATCCCAAGGAGCAAGGTATGTCATTTATTACTGTTCACCTACCTGAGAGCTGACCACCCGCTTTACTGACTTGAGCGTCGGAGTGCCTTCGCAGGTACCCCACCATCCGGTGATTTGCCCGAAGACCGAGTGCCGAGTATCGAAGGATAAGCAGGAGGACGAGAAGAATCACAGTTCATCACCCAGTCATCTGCCAGATCGAAAGAAGAAGAAAAAGACTTCAACAGTTCTCTAGGTCCATCTCCCTAGTAGGAACAATATATATATAGGTTATCCATATTGTTGAACAATTAATATCTAATAAGAAATTTCATGTTGGTTGATATGATATTGAAGTCTATAAGTATTTTATTGATATTAAAAAAATACAATAAAAGATAGAACGAAGAGGTTTACAAAGTAAAATTGAAAGAAGTCATATAATAAAAAGTGTTTTTTTCTGCACAATTTGCCACCACATTTTTTTCATAACAATTTTCGTAGACATAATATTTTTATGAAAAAAAAATTTAGCATAATGTGAAAAGAAAAATCTGCATTAGTGTTTACTATTGTTACTATAACCTTGCATTTTTTTTAATAATTAGATTATATATATATATATATATATATATATATTTCCGGTGAACTGAAAAAGGATTAACTTAAGATATGTAATTTTTTTACATTATGAATTTAACCCTTAAAAAATTATTTTAGAAATATTACCTTATAAATCTAACAATTTCATGTTTACCGGGACACGTAGTTTAGTTTGTTTTGATAAAATAATTATAATATTATTCACTTATTTTTTTATCAGAAAAAATAAAATTAATAAAAAAAATGTTTGTCTCAACCATTCAGGCTGTTAGGTGCAGGAAGAAACATTCACTTCATTTTTATTCTTACGGAAAAGTTGTATTCCGTAATGCAAATCATTTTTAAATTTTAAATATTGTTTTATTTTAATAGTTTTAAATTAAAAATAAAATTTAAAACACATTTTTTAAATTCCTCCAAATAATATTTACGAAAATATGATTTCTGAAAATAAAATATCATACATTAGAATAAACTTATGCACGAGAGTGAAAATCATAAAACCATCAATTTTTAATCTGCATTGTCAATGCTCCATTCATATAACTCAAACTGTAATATCAACTTAAATAAACAAGAAAAATGCATAAATTGTGTATATAATATTTAAAAGTAGATAAAAATAACAGATTAACTTTAGTGAACTTTTAAACTATTAATCAAAAATTAAAACCAAAAAACGGAACTAGAAAATTAATATATTTAACAATATAAGTATTCAAGTAAGCCCCCATACCATTAGTTATTAAGGAAAAAGGAAAACCTAGTGTCTATTTACATTTTAAAAATAATAATATATACTAAATAGTAGCAATGAGTAATAAGTAGTTTAAATAATGTAATTATAAAAATAAATTAAAACACACAAATTGTATAAGAAAGCTCCATATTTTTAATAAATAGTTATAGATATTTACTTAGAACAGTTTTTTAGTAGTAATCATAAACCTGACATAATAATTAAGTAACACAACCAATGTATATATATGATCTACATGGCAATTCATATATAGCAATGTAAGTAATTGTAACATTATTTTAGTTTACAAATAATATATGGTATATCCTACCTGGCAAACCCTATTATTTCACTCACCCAATGAATAAAAAAAGATAAAATAATAACATATACCTATAATTAAAAAATATCAGTATAAAAAAAATATTGACTCATCAAAAGAAGAAAAGTAGTGTCCCTAATAGGACAATGTGAAGTTGTGCAGACAGTGAGACTGAGAGAGAAGTAGAGTTTTGTTTGTCACTAGCTTTGTCATCATCATCTTCTTCTTCTTTGGGGTGGTTGAAGTTGGAAGGGACAATGGTGTCTGGTGCTGAATCATCATCTCCAGCAACACCACCAGCAGGAGATGGGGCATCTTCTTCTGGGCTTTTGAGACTTTTGGGCAACCCTTCTCCATAGGTCACATTTATCTTGAAGTGTTGTCCACTCCTGCACTGATCACCATCATAATCACCAGAGAAAAAGTACGTTGGGCCCTCCTTCATCAAAGGAATTGCCACTGTCACAGGATGTGTTTGGGTGTTGGATGGATCAGATGCTGACCACTGGGTTGTGTCTTTGTCTTGTGCATCATCGTAATCACATTCTTTGTATGTTGTAAAGTTGTATGTCTGAACCACAGAGTGGTTGGTGTCTGTGTTGAAAACTGCAAGAACAACACCCACAAGTCAAAAAAGTGTTTAGCAGTTAGGTAAGGATAGAATAAAGTGTTTTTTGCAATGGTAATCATTCAGAAATATGATAATTTTGTCAACCTTTATCATATTTAACATAACTTTTTGATTGATTAAGAATGTAAAACTCTTCACATGAGTGCATTGTTTGCAAGAAAAGTCCAACCTAATTTCAATGCATGTTATTGTGAGGTGAGATTAGGCTATCATAAATATTCATACCAAACTGCCAACACCTCCATGTTCAAAGAATTCAGTAGGCTATGAATTGAAAATTCAATTGTCGGCAACTGTAAAAAAGTTGGCATGGTCTGTTGTTCAAAGCACGACCTACTTTTCAGACCAACTGATTGCTGTGGAAATGGCTTATTCTGTGTTTGCCACAATTCTATATATGTTTTATAAAAACGTATGGCTCTTTTGAATGATAGCTCAATCATAGCCAATTACAAGTGTAGTGGTTAGCCTTAATTTGACTATTAGCTTAAAAGCAAGTCTCTTTCCTCTCAGAATATCAGTGTTAAATGTTTACACTAAAGAAAAATTAATCAAGTAAGAGTGGCCACTCAATAAGAGTATCAGAAGAGAATGTTTGTACCAAAAGAAAAGAATAAGAAAAAGTGATTGTCAACTAGTCATTTTGGGTATCAGATTTTCCTTTTTTCCCATTTTTACCTCAAAACAGACAAATGGTAACTGACAGTAATATTGGTTTACTATTTTGGCAAATTGAAGAGTGAATGAATACTTGATTTGTGACTAACGGTTGTGGATCCTGACAGACTCCATAAAACTACCACCAAAAGTGCTTCCAATTAAACCCTATAACTTTTCTAAATTTACTAACATTAATATATTAATATATGCCACAACGTACCCCAAAACCAGCTGATATGCTGCGGAGGAAACACACAATAATTGAAGTCAATCTAATTTCTGTGCCACTCAGAGATATATAATAAGATAACTATACAGCATATTCCGAAATCACAGTAAATCTGATTAGATATCATGGTAGTAAAGGATGTTAGTCAAAATTCAGAGATCAGGTAAAAGAATTGAAATCAAAATCAGAACATACACACATATATAATATCATGAACCACTTTTGTGAAATAGAAGAAGAAAACATGTTGCAAGCAGAAAAAGAAGATGAAACAGTGTGAGTGAGAGAGTTACTGAGAAAATCTCCTAAGGTAAATTCTTTAGTGTCAGCCCACTTCTGGTAATTGACATTGGAGTTCTCAGTGTTGTCAAACCAGCCTAAAGAGTCTCCCACTGTGTAATTCTTGTAAGCATGAGCAGATCCTGAGAGGCAGAAGAAAAGGAGAAGAGAAGAGAGAATTGATGACATAGGATGAAAAGAGCTTCTTCCTCTTCCCTGTTTCATTCTTCTTGGGGTCTGTGAAGGTGTTGGAAGCATAGAAAAACTGGCTTTTTATTACTGGGTGGCTTGAGAGAAAGGGAATGTGGGATTCTTGTGCTGCCAGCTATGGACTCACTATGAACCTCTCCCTTTCTGCTTAATTACTAAAATAGTCACTGCTGCATGTTGTTACCAATAATTTCTGTCAGACAAGTTTATTTCTTTTCTTTACACTTTCTTTTTCAGTTACATTATCTGCTTTAACGTCACAAACTATTATTTTAAATATATGAATTAATTCAATTTAATATTTTCACCATGAATAATCATAAGATTGATTTGTGATAAAAAAAAAATAGCATAGTTTAAGTATATATAATAAGTTTCGTTATTTTATAATAATTATTTTAAGAATAATTTCAAACATGATTTGTGATTAATTAAACATATACAATATAATTAAACTTATTTTGATTCCAACTCCAAGTCAAAGAGGATCCCATCCAGAGGGGAAAGTGCGATGGTAGTTTTAGTTTCATCATCATGACCCAGTTGCATAAGATATTCCTAAGAAACATAGCCATGTGATGGTTGACACGTGGAATGAGCGAAGACGGTGGGTGGGTGAAACATCTTGGTTACGTGTGTCTCCTTCCTTTTAAACATGGATTTTATAGTGTTTTTAGAATACCAAGGAATAAAGGGAAACCCTACTTACTGCAACTCCTCATCGTTCATATCTTATCTTCTTCCTAACACAATTCTATTTTAATTAGTTAACCCATTTATAATTAATTTTAAGAGTTGGCAGAGAAACAAATAATCTTTGAATATAAAAACATTCAAAACAAACTACAATTAATATTCTATTGTTTTCTTATTAATCACTTCATTGTTGCATTCACCTTTCTATTCTCTTTATGGTCCTTTGCTATTTTAGTTAAGACATTTGAAGTACATAGACAATGATAGATGAAATTTTATAAGTTATGAATCTTGTGAGAAATCTCTAATGAAATATATAGTAGTGGGTGATTATTATGAATTCATATCCTTTTATGTATAAAAATGCCTTAACCACTCCATTGGGTGTACCCTTTGTTCTTTAGTGCAGTGTATGAAGTTTACTCAATTATTTGAGTATAGCAATAAAACGGTGCTAACTACTTCAGTTTGACCTTCGGCATTTAGCAAGTACATATTAGTTGGTTCTGAAAGTGATATCCAAACCCTAGTGTGATGTCATTTTTTTGGGTTATTATTTGACTAGAGAGTTAAATTGGTTTTCACAACCCAGCAAAAAGAAAAGAACATGTGCTGTGTAAAAAGCACATTATTTTTTTAAGTAGGTAACTATGTAACACTCATATTGATACGAATACTTAAAAACGGACACGAATACGGAGATACGTATAATATCTAAAATGTAAGATACGGGAATACAAATATATATATTATATAATTATAAATTATATAAATTGAAAATAAATATTTATGTGCATAAGTATGTTATAAGTTTGTTTTTGGAACAGAAAGATGGTTTTCATGACTGGTTCAAAAAGATTTGTTTCTTATTTTTATAATCATAATAAAAATGTATACAATTAATGTATTTTTCTTTTTTAAAATTGTGTTAAAATCATACTATAATTGTTAAAAATTCAACAAATATTGTTTGAATTTGACACTTCACGGATACGTGTCCTACAAATATAATACGAGTGTCGATGTCCGATACGAGTATCTGACATTGACACGCTATTTAAGAGAAGTGTCTAAACTTCATAATTACGTAATTAAATGTATAAAAACTATTTCACACGTATAATATGATGTGAAGATTGGATATCACAAAAGAAAAAAAAATCTCATATCCTTAGTTTTTATATACTAATACCCTCTTGAGTATTTTTCGAAACGGTGTTTTTTTTCTTTCAAAATTATGTAATTACATTTGTTATTTTTATAATGGATTTTTTTTTTCATTGGACAAGTCGTATTGCATATGTACAAAATAATTGAACAAAAATATTTTTTGAGCTAACGACTTCTAATGATCAGAAAAGAATTTCAAAAATATCATGCAGACAACACACAACTTCATTGTTAATAACAATCACGTGATTTTAATTAAAATTGAATAAGACATCAATAAATTAATTTAGGTTGTAGTGAATGAGATTTAGAATTTTATAACCATTATTAATTTTTATACATTTTTTCAATCAAAATAACACAACTCAATTTTCCTTAATTTATTCTATCATTTAAAAAAATACCTAAAAAAATATAAAAAAAATAGTACAATTGAAGTTGTGCATGATAAGTACAACTTAAGTGTACTTTGATATATCATTAGTCTCGAACACGACTTCAATTTACAACATTACACTTAAATTTTACTTACCATACACAACTTTAGTTATACAAATCTATTATGCGCTTCATTCAATCTTAATTAAAATCTTTTGTCTCAATCACGATTTCTGCACATTGATGTGCAATTGTTATTTACCTTGAAGTCGTGTCTTCTCTACACAATTTTTTGGAATTTTTTCTGGCTATCAGAAGTCCTTAACTCGGAAAACGAGTTTTGTTCAATTATTTCGTGCATGTCAAACAATTATTCATAGAGAATCATTTCATTAATATAATATACTTTCATCTAGTTTGTTCTTATAATTCTTTATGAATAGGTATAGTTTACCTATGTATCGGTTTTGTTAATATGTGTTAATGTTCTTTTCTTTTATTATTGGGTTTGGCCCATTTTGTATGTTAGTTCTACTTCTAGGCGCTTTTCTATATATGTATTGTAGCTTTTACTAAATAATAATAATAAGCTTTTACTTTTTCTTTACTTAGTTCTCGATCTTTATCCTTCACTTTGTCTCTCTTTTTGCTTTTTGCATTCATTGTGCACAGGGTTTGCCACTAGCAAATCTTGCACACATATTGTTCTTTACCTCTGTTTTCCTGCTATGCACCTTCAATATGGTATAAGAGCTCTTCGTATGAAGAGCTTTGTTGCGCTACTCTATTATCTCCCTTTCTCTTTCGTTTTATCTCATGTTTTCAATTTTTTGGATTTCTTTTATCGTTTCTTTTCCTGTTATTCTTGAGCGTTTTAATTTTCTCTATTTCTTGCACAAATTAATGGCTGACGAGGAGGTTACGTCGCCCATTCAATCGGAACAACCGACTAATAATTTCTTGTATTTGCACCCAAGTGAAAACCACGCAACCTCTCTGGTCTCGCCAGTTCTTGACTCCACCAACTACCATTCTTGGAGTCGTTCGATTATTATCGCCCTAAGCGCTAAGAACAAGGTTGAGTTCATCCTCGGTGATCACCCTCGTCCTTCAAAAGATGACCCAAATTTTTTTGCGTGGTCACAATGCAATAACATGGTGGTTTCCTGGTTAGTTCATTCTATTTCACTCCCAATTAGGCAGAGTATAATCTGGATGGATGTTGCTATTGAAATTTGAAACGATTTGAAAACTTGCTATTCTCAGGGTGACTTATCCCGTATTTATGATTTACAATTACAAGTTGTCTCTCTAAGTCAAGACAATCTTTTTGTCACTGACTACTTTACCAAACTACGTATTATTTAGGATGAGTTAGAAAATTTTCGCCCTAACTCTCTATGCACCTGTTGTTCGTGTTTTGTTCAAACTGTGATAAACCAAAGAAAATGTGAAGATCGTGCTATGCAATTCCTTAGGGGTTTGAATGATGAATACAGTAACATTCATTCACATGTTTTGCTCTTGGATCCTATACCTCCCATTCCAAAAAAAAATTCTGTAGTTGTTCAACAAGAACGTCAATTATTTGTTGTTCTGCCTATGCATAGTACTAATGCTAGTTGTATTGCTTCATCCAATCCTTTGTTGTGTGGTTTTTGTGGTAATCTGGGCCATAATGAGATTGTTTGCTTTAGGAAAGTCGGGTTTCCTACTCCAGACACTAGAAACAATACAAACCAATATGGTAGAAAAGTCTGCACCTATTGCAATAAAACTGGTCACACCATTGACATATGTTACAAGAAACATGGTTTCCCTTGTGGATATAAAACCTAGAATTTTCGACCTGCACAGATTCATAATCTGATTACTACTGATGATCTTTCTGTTGATGATACTTCTAAAGAACAGGATATTAAAGATTTTCGACTTACTTTTCAACAATGTCAATTCTTGAGTGATCTCCTGCGTCAGAATATAACTGCTGCCACTTCTACTCAGGCGCAAATGAACCAGGTTGGCACTTTCTTGGTTGATACTAACAACAACAACCACCAGTCTCCAATAGGTAATTTCTCTTCTTTCACACCTATCATTTATAATTCATGGATAATTGATTATGATGTCACTGATCATGTTTGCACCAATCTTTCTGCTTTTACACACTCCACAAAAATTACTCATGTTCTAATTAATCTTCCTAATGGTCAAAATTTGTTTGCACACTATTCAGGATTAGTGAAATTTTATGATAATTTTTATCTTATCGATGTGCTATATGTTCCACAATTTAAATTGAACCTTATTTCAGCATCTAAATTGTCTTTACAAGTTAAATGCACTTTAACATTTAATTCTACTCACGGCATAATACAGGACAATCGGTCACACAAGAAGATTGGTATAGTTAAGGTCATTGTTGGACTATACCTTTTTAATGTTTTTTTTGTACCATCACACACCACACCACAAATTAACATTCTTTCTATTAATTGTAATATTAAGGATAAACATTTGTGGCACTATAGAATGGGTCACCCTTCTCATGAAAGATTAACTATCTTGAGTGCTAAATATCCCTTCATTACTGTTAACAAACTTGATTTGTGTGATACTTGTAATCGTGTCAAACAAAAGAAACTGCCTTTTTCTTTGAGTACTACCGGTACTGCTGCTATCTTTGACATTGTACATTTTGATATATGGGATCCTTGTTCCATTACTTCTATCCAAGGTTTTAAATACTTTTTGACTGTTGTAGATGATTTCTTGCGCTATACATGGGTTATCATGCTTCGTAATAAATCTGAAGTTCGTAGTAATATCATAAACTTTACTCATTATGTAGAAACTCAATTTCATAAGAAAATAAAATTCATATGTACCGATAATGGACCAGAATTTAATATGCATGCTTTCTTCGCTTCTAAAGGCATAATGCATCAAACTACTTGTGTTGAAACACCTCAACAAAATGGTATTGTTGAACGTAAACACTAACACCTTTTAAATATTACTTGTGCCTTACTTTTTCAAGCTAATTTACCTTCTTTATTTTGGAATTTGCTGTTAATCAAGCTGCTTTTTTAATTAACTGCACCCCCACCCCTATCCTCTCTAATCTTGCTCCCCATGAAAACTTTATGGCACAAAATGTGATTTATCCTTTCTAAAAATCTTTGGTTGCCTTTGCTATTCTAGTACTCTAACTGCAAAGAGATTTTTTTTTTATGATAGAGTTGTTAAGGCTGTTTTTCTCTGTTTTCCTTCCAATACTAGGGGATATATTGTTTTGAATTTGAAATATCATCGCATTGAAATCTCAAGACATGTTATCGTTGGGTCTATTAGTGTCTAAGTTCAAGAGGGGAGGGGTGAATTGAGCTTATAAAACTTTCGCAAGAACACACAATTTTTCAGTATTCCAGAGGCAAAAAGAACAGATTGTTTTTACATGAAACAGATTGATTCTTCAGAGCAGTCTTGGCACAATTTGAATTTTGTTCAATGTAAAATTGTGATCAACAGAGAATTATGACATAACCAGATCAGCTTAATATAGTGAGGATGAAGGATACAACTATGCTTAGAAATCAACCAAAAATTACACAACACAAGATTTCAAGAAGTATGATCCTTTCTTAGGTTTTAATGAATGATCAGTTTGTTCACAATCCACTTAAACCATTATATGCAACAACCTTGTTTATGATCAGAAAACTTTAACAAATCAGGAAGAACAGTTTTCACTTAACCCAGAATTAACAGATTCAATTTCAAAAGAACAGATTTAGTTCTTGACAGAATTAAGCAAAAAACCAGAAAAGAGTGCAGGGATGAGAATACAAGATACACACGTTTTTATACTGGTTCACTCATACAGAGCTACATCCAGTCTCACCTTACCCCAAGGTGGAATTCACTAAAAACAGTACCAATCACTTACAAAACCAGCAGTTCTTGAACACTACAAGAACACCACACACAATGCTGAAAAACCCTATTTCAGCACACCTTGCACTCCAAGAAACCCTATCAAGGAGTGACTAACACCTACACCTTTACAAAACAGAATAAAGGAAATATTACACCTGAAAAGAAGATGCAAGAACTCAAAACCAGTAGTTCAATTTGCTGCAGAACTGCACCAGCACCTTCACCAAGATTCAAGGTTTCCTAGAACAAGCACACTTGAAAATCTCTTTGGAAAACCTTTCAAAACCTCTTTCAATCCTTCTTCTCACATGGAAATTGTTTGATCTCTGTCAAAAGCGTAATTCCTCAGCACTTATTCATGTGAGATAGACTTTTCTTTATATAGAAAACAGTTTCTAACTTCTTTTCAAAAAACAGTTGAAAAGCAGTTAAGAAAACAACAGATTCATTTTTGAACTTAACAGATTTATTTTGTGAAAACTGCCAACTCAGCTTAACAGAAATAACTGTCTGAGTGGTACCTTTGGAGCCCTAACTAACTTGTGAAAAATCTTTCAACTCACCAAGGAATAAACCTGTTCTTTCTTAGTGAAACAGATTAAAATATAGCACACAGGCCAGCTCAGCTTTAACTGAAATAATTGTCTAAGCTTTACCTGTGGTGCCCTAACTGAATTTTAGAAAAGCCTTTTAACAGAGAAGAAATAAACAGATTCTTTCTCCATAAAACAGATTTATTTGTGTACTGTTTTAAAACTGTTAAAACCATTTTAAAAAGCTTTTCAAAAACCATTTAACCACATCATGTGCTTGATCTAGACTTGGTTAGGCATCTAGGATAGGTTACACAACAAAAGGCAATCATACACACTTACAAGCCTAATTACAAATGAATCTAAAAACCTATTACAATCTTCAAAGCACTCAAGCCACTTTCTTCATCAAACACACATCAAGCCTTGGTAGGGAAGAAGCTTCCTCCAGCTTCAACAGTTATCTTTCATGAAACTCATTTTCCATACAAATTGGATGATGATCTTGATAGGGGACCCAACATTCTGTCTTTACCTGTTCCTACTAACTATAACTTTGATTATGATTTTTTTTGTTGAACCTACACCTCTCCCTAATCCTGCACCTACTAGTTCCATTCCTCCCGCTTCTCCACCAACACGACGCTCCCAAATAACATGCAGACCACCTTCTTATCTTGCTAATTACGCCACAGCATCTGCAATTACCACCAGGTATCCAATTACTAATTACATCTCTTATGCAGCTTTATCTTCTTCCTTCAAACATGTTATTTTTGCAATAAATTCCAACAATGAACCTCGCTCTTACAATGAGGCCTCCAATTATCCTTGCTGGCAAAGAGCCATGCAAGATGAGCTTTCTGCTCTTGCTTCCAATAACACTTGGCAACTCACCATTCTTCCCCTCGAGAAGAAACCTATTGGTTATAGTTGGGTTTACAAGATTAAACATAACTCTAATGGTACTCTAGAACGCCACAAAGCCCATCTAGTTGCTAAAGGTTTCACTCAGGTTGAGGGTCTTGATTTTCTTGATACTTTTGCTCATGTCGCTAAATTAACTACTTTATGCTTATTACTTGTTGTTGCTACTTCCCAAAACTGGTTTCTAAAGCAACTAGATGTAAATAATGTTTTCCTCCATGGTGACCTTAATGAGGAGATTTACATGACTCCTCCCCCCGGTCTCCCTATCTCTTCACCTCACCATGTTTGTAAATTACAGCGTTCTCTTTATGGGCTCCGTCAAGCAAGTATAAAATGGTATTCTAAACTCTCTCAATTTCTTTTAGATAACCATTTTGTTTTATCTTCTACAAATCACTCATTATTTATTAAACATTGATCTTCATATTACTGCAATACTAGTTTATGTTTATGACTTGATATTAACGGGTAACAATGCTGAGGAAATCCACTCTATCACCACCACTCTTGACCATAACTTCAAAAATAAAAATTTGGCCAATCTCACCTATTTTCTTGGGTTTGAGGTTGCCAGAAATAGCACTGACTTGCACCTCAGCCAGCGAAAATATACACTTGATCTTTTGCAGGAAACAGGCATACTCAATTCGACACCAGTCTCAACTCCAATGGCTTAGTCTTCAAAACTCACGTCTTTAGATGACACACTCCTATCACCTGAAGACACCTCCGCATACCGACGACTCATTGGCCGCCTCATTTACCTCACCAACACTCGTCCAGACATCGCTTTCACTGTCAACACTCTTAGTCAGTTCATCTTGGCCCCAACAACATTACACAAACAAGCCACTTCCCGACTTCTACGCTATTTAAAGGCCAACCCTGGTGATGGTCTTTTTTTGCCAAGCACAAGTTCTCTTCATCTTCGTGGGTTCAGCGATTCCGACTGGGCCACCTGTTCGGACATTCGCAAGTCCACAACTGGCTACTCCATCTTCCTTGGCAATTCTTTAATCTCTTGGAAGTCCAAGAAACAACAAACCATCTCCCGTAGGTTCTTCTGAGGCTATATAGAGTTCTTGCAACCACAACTTGTGAGCTCCAATGGTTAACTTATCTCCTCACGGACCTCTGCATCACTTTCGACCAGCAGCCACTCTACACTGTGACAACCAATCCGTCATGCAGATTGCATCTAACCAAGTCTTTCACAAACGGACAAAACACCTAGAAATTGATTGTCACCTTGTTCGTGAAAAGCTGAATGTTGGTCTCCTCAAGTTACTTCCCATCACTCCCGCCACACAGATTGCAGACATTCTCACCAAACCTCTTTAAAATCCAAGTTGGGAATGTGCAACATCTACTCCCAGCTTGAGGGGGGTGTTAATGGCATTTTCTTTTATTATTGGGCTTGGCCCATTTTGTATGTTAGTTCTACTTCTAGGCTTTTCTATATATGTACTGTAGTTTTTACTAAATAATAATAATAAGCTTTTACGTTTTCTTTACTTAGTTCTCGATCTTTCTCCTTCACTCTATCTCTCTTTCTGTTATTCGCGCATTCACTGTGCACAAGGTTTGCCACTAGTCAATCTTGCACACACACGGTTCTTTACCTTTGTTTTCCTACTCTGCACCTTCAATAATATGGGTTTTGGTTTAGTCTTCCATATTTTTTTTTTAAATTATTCCTTTTTTCATGTGAAATTATTGTTGTTACTTGAGGTGTCAGCCTATCTGAGATGTCAAGTTGCATATTGATACCTAGCATAAAAGCTTTTATTAAAAAAAGAATATTAATATGATTTTTTTTCTTAAATTCTCAAAAAAAAATTTAATAACCAAAATCTCATATAATAGAAAATTTGTGCACATTACATGCTTGAGTCATGATTTTTTGGAATGATATTAGATATCATTGCTTCAATATTTCTTGAGTGACGAACACATATATTCCCTTCAAGCACAAAAACATAGTTTTTTTTTTCAAATTGAACACAAACTTAGTATTTTACATTTCAATTGTTTTTTATCAACTCATACGTCAAAAATTACCTACTTTGATTCAAATTGATTTTTCAATACTCAAGTTTTTTCAATAAAAAAATCACCAATTCGAAAAAACAAGTTTACAAGTTATTAACAACCATCACATAATTAAGAGCTATAACTATTTCCATTTTCACAATCACTTAAACAATATCCAAAATTCACAAGTAACCATTCAGCTAAATATACACAACATTAAATCCATCAACTTTTATCTGAAATCAAATCAAATAAAACTATCATTACATTGGAGAAATCTATAATTTGATTTATATATTTCAATATATTTTCTTTTAAAATATAAATTCATCAAAATAAACATCTCAGAGTTAATTTTTTCTATCTTAAAATTTATATTTTAAACAAATATTCTAAAGAGAATAAGTCAGAGATACTGTAACTTTTTCTTATAAAACTCATATCAACATCAAAGTTCACGTGACATCTTCTAAAAAGAAGAAATGACAATAACCTAACAAAAGTTTAGAAGAAAATAAAATTATACACATATTTAATTATTTAGAATAATGAAATATTTATTATTCACTTTTCCTCTCCCTCTATTTTTACTCATAAAAAAATACATTCTTACACTAGAAGAGACCATTTACAATCAATATCAATCTTTATAGAATTCAACTCTAATAAACTTTTCGATGGAAGTTAAATTGTACTGATCATTTGTGTTGAATGTTATTAAAAATATATTAAGTTTACAAGATTTCATGCAATTTAAAATTAATTAATATTATCCCCCACTATTTTATTTTAATAACGTGCATTTAAAATGTATTAGAATTTAGAATATTATTAAAAAAAATTGAGATATACTTTTGTAAATAAAATACTGTACACCATAAAAAATTGCATTATTTTACTACTAAGAAGATAATTTGTAAAATATATTTTAAATTTTAAAAGTTAAATGAATATTATATAGACATGTTGAGATTTTAAATGAAAAAATTAAAGATAGTGAATACAGTATTTTTTTTATGTGTTGAGATGTTTATCATAACTCAATCCAATTAAGAGTTGGATCCTTTGGCAAAAATATTGTATTTGAAACTAATAGAAAAATAAAATGATGCAGTTTTTAATAGAAGACAACAAGAGGGAGAACATTTTATATATATATATATATATATATATATAATATAAATTTTTTTAGAGATTAAATAATTAGTTATTGTATTGACAAAATTAGAAATATTTTAAAAGATTAAACAAATTTTAATTTCTAAATTAATTTATATTATTATTAAATATTTTTTATATTTACTAAGTAACAATTGTACTTTCTGAAATTGATTTTTATTTGGTGTTGATGTTGCAATCCGGGTAAATTCCCTATCTAGCACCATTTAGACTTTTATTTCCCTAACTAGCACCCTTTTGTTTTTATTTCCCTATCTAGCACCCTTTTATTTTTTATTTCCCTATCTAGCACCCTTTTATTTTTTATTTCCCTATCTAGCACCATTTCAAAAATAAATAAATAAATAATAATTTATTTATTTATTGATAATTTTAATTTTGAATGCATTAAAAAATAAATATTTTTAATGTTTAAAATAGTTAGAAATATAATTAATGAATAAAGAAATGAGTTTTTATAAAATAAAATAAAATAAAATAAATTAAAATGTTTAGTTTAAATTATTTTTTTTAAGAATGAAGAAAATAAAAAATTAAACCCTACAACAACATAAAAGTTGAATCTATAAACATAAATTACTATTTATTTTTAATTATTATTGATGATGTAATCATGTTAATTTCAAGTAAAAAATACATGACATAATTACAAAAAAAAACAACAAAGTCAATTAGTATTAATTAATAGTGGATGCACAAGTAATATTGAAGTGTCTATCCTAAATGCAAAATCCTAAAAAAAAAATTAATGCAAATGTTACACTTAATGCTTAAAAATGAGAAGCAAAAAATGAAAAAAGAAATAAGTCTAGAAAATAAAAACAGCAACAATAAAAAAAAATGGTAGAAAAAAAATAATAACTAAAAACATAAAAGATATAAAATAAAGGCAAAACAAATTAAGATAAAGATAAAAGATATAAAAATAAATCCAAATAAGATAAATATAAGAAATATAAGGCGATACTAAATAAGTATATGTTGATCATAAAAATGAAAATAAATGCAAGATGATAATTCATTTAATATTTTCTCAATGGTACATTAAATAGTTTGTGCGAAATGAAACATAATTAATGACGAGAAATGCACAATCCAGTAACGTTGAGACATATTCTTTATGTGTGTCTTCATGTTTGACAATATGAACATTTTTTTTTCGATCATGTTGTTCTTTTATATCCATATCAGTCCTTATTTAACTTTGTTTTTTTATAATTATGTCGTGTAATTTTTCCTTGAAATTAACATAATTACATCATCAATAATAATAAAAATAAATACTAATTTATGTTTATATATTCAACTTTTATGTTATTGTAAAGTTTAATTTTGTATTTTATTCATTCTTAAAAAAATAATTTTTAAACTAAACATTTTAAATTTATTACTTTTTTATTTTTATTTTGTAAAAACACATTTCTTTATTCATTAATTATATTTCTAACTATTTTAAACATTAAAAATATTTATTTTTTAATGCATTCAAAATTAAAATTATAAAAATAATAATAATTTATTATTTTTTAATTTATTTTTTGAAATGGTACTAGATAGAGAAATAAAAAATAAAAGGGTGCTAGATAGGGAAATAAAAACAAAAGAGTGCTAGATAGGGAAATAAAAACAAAAGGGTGCTAGTTAGGGAAATAAAAATGTAAATGGTGCAAGATAAGGAATTTACCCTTACAATCCTTCTTAATTAACTTGTGCAATTTGAAGGTCGGATTTACAACATAATAAATATGAAACCATCTTCCCAAACCTTTTTCACAAACCTCTTAAAAAAAAATTAGATTGTGAAATGAGACTAGTCAAAGTGAAATAATTGCTTCAAACCGTTTAAAAGAATTTTTCATTTTAGATGCTCTTAGATTTTGAAACTAGTTGTGAAATTGTAATATATATATATATATATATATAAACAAAATTTGATTTCCAAAGCTAAAACTTTAACTTATTCCAAAATTAATTATACGCTAAATATTAATTATATATATAAAAAATATTTAGATATCGATAATTTTTTAATTTTAAAATAATATTTAATTTAGTTAATATAATGATTAATTATTTTTTTCTAAAATTAATTTTTATTATAGTAATTATTAAGATTGTTTTGGTTGATTGATAATTTGGTCTATAGTTAAAATCTATACATGAAAAAGTAAAATGTCTAAAATTTCTTGAAAATGTTTGAATGAGTTTTTTGGCAAACAGTTTTAAGATATTAATTTTAGTTAGTATAAGTCTTATCGGAATAAAATAAGATTTTTAAGAAAAGACTTATACTAACTAAAATTACTTTATTTAAAAAATATGTCAAATTTTTTTACTTATTAATTTATGTATAAGTTGATTTTATGTGATGAAAAATTTATTTTATTTTACTTTATTGGTATACCTTAATGGTTTATTTATTTCCTGTACATAAAACAAAAGATAGAAAAGAGTAAAAGAAAATTTTAAAAATAAGACAAACTTTGATGTATAACTTTCTAAAAAAATTTAAGATTAATTATATTACAAATATTAATAAAATATCTAAAATATAATTTATTATATTTAAAAATATAATCGCTTATAGATTTTATTAACATTTACATTTATAATTAACTAGACGATAAATATAACTAATTAAGTTTAAATATAAAATAATAAAATATTTTTTTATTTATTATATAATTAATAATTAATAATTAAAATAAAAATAAATTAAATGAAATAATTTAAGTTTTGAGATTTTGTGAAGTAAATTATTTTCATATTCAAAAATTAGTTTTATAAGAATTACAAATTCATTGTAAATAATTTTTTTATATTTTAATTTTTAAATTGATATATAAAGAAAGTTTTATTATTAATTTTTAAATTAATTTTGATTTCATAAAATAATTAGTACATAACTAATTATCCTTCACTTTTTTTATTCTTTTTTATTAAATTTTCATTAAGAATATTTTGACAATTCATTACATTATTTAATTTATTTATTTTATCACTTTACTTAAACTTTTCACTTATATTTTATTTTTCAAATATTTTTTCTTCTTCTATTTGCTTTTGACTCCCTCTAGAATCAAAGCAAAACCTACGTAATGGGCAAAATAGATATATTACTGTAACGGGATGGAGGGAATCATTCATAGGAGCGTGTCTTAGAAAAAGCACTTATCCACCAATTCTCACATGCATGCACGTGCCTCCTTTTCCTTACAACATGTCTTCTAATATAAAAAAAAAAAGTGATTATTTCCTTTTAAAATTTATGTTTTCAAGAAGTTTATCCATCAAGTATAAATATTTTTAAATAAAATGTCTTCACATTTAGCCCCTTGTAAAATTAATTATTCTTTATTGTCAATTTAATAAACATTTATTAATGCTGTATAAAATATTATCTAAAACATTGAATTACACTTCTAAAAGATATTAAAAATATAATGCTTAAGGTTTTACATTTAAGGCGTTAATTAGTAAAACCTTTACAATTTTCATCACTTAATATATCTTGTAATTGACAAAATTATAGTCACCGTTAGTTATTACTACTGGAGGGAAAAAACCTGAACTATGAGGATTAGTTTAAATTTATTGTCTTGGGGGAAATTCTATTATAAAAGGGTTTAGAAAAATAAATTCAAAAGGGAAGGTTATGTTTAACTTTAATTGCATTTCTTTTATGTTGGTACTTTAGTGATTGTACACATTTTTGTCTCAACTTTTTTGCTCTTTTAATTTATTTATTAATTTAACGTGGAATATTTAATGAAAACATTAATGTGACAATGATATACTGTTGTGTTCGCGTATTTACGCTAAATATTAATGTTCTACTGTATTGCATTGTCATAATCAACATTTCTATTTAACGTTACAATTAAATTAATAGATGAACTATACTTATAAATTATTAAATTACTAAAAAAATAGGAGACTATATTTATTGTGAAGTTTCATTTTTATCTTTTTATTCTCTTATTTACCTTCATTCTTTAAATCTTCTTTATGTTGAGAGTTTTCTGGTTTAAGTCAAAAGTTTTTCAATAGTGAATAATTTGAGGTAAAGGAAATTAATTTAGATGA
This sequence comes from Phaseolus vulgaris, assembly GCF_000499845.2. NCBI lineage: Eukaryota > Viridiplantae > Streptophyta > Magnoliopsida > Fabales > Fabaceae > Phaseolus > Phaseolus vulgaris. The sequence goes on from NC_023752.2 coordinate 55,053,934, forward strand.
TTCTAGTGGATGGATTTAAACTATAGTCTTTTTGTTATGAAAAATTTTAGGAGGAAAAATTTTCTAGTACAAGTTTGAAGTTCATTTGTTGTAAAATAAAATGGGGATATTCACCACTTTTGAGGCATGAGTTGTCCATATAAGAGATAAGATACCATATTCAATAGAAAAGTTAAAGACTTAGTGTTTGTGGATCTTTTTTCTTTATATGTCACTCAACATTATCATTTATATTTAATGTGAGATTTTCAATTCATACTTTGATTCCTAATAGTCTCCCTCTTAAGTGTGAGTTGAATTTTCTCATGAGTTTCCACCACAACAGACTCTCAAGTGTGAATAGGATTTTACCATAGGTTTCTACCACAACAGTATCACAATAGACGTAGTTGTCTCTGTTTGAGTCTGACACCAAGCTAACCATTGGATCTAATACCATTATTAGGATTTGTTAGGAAAATAGACCAAGGAGATTCACCACTTCTGACATATATGAGTTGCCCATATAAGAGACCCGACATCACCTTCAACACAAAACCTCAAGACTTAGTGTTTATGAGTCTTTTTTATCTATATGTCACTCAACATTCTCATTTCTATTCAATATGAGACTTTGAACTCATAATTAGATTCCTAACAACTAGAATTCATAACTACTCAAGTGGATGTTTTGTTTAAGTCACTTTGAGTGTTTATTATGATACCCTCGGAAAATTCTAAAATGTTTTAGCAAAAGTTTCTTTTGAGTTACTTCAATGAGTGTTTCATATGATACATTACTTGACAAATTTAAAGCGAATGTTTTATTTGAGTCACTCTAGTGAGTGTTTCATTTGATATTCTCACTTAGCAAATTTTGAAGCACTTTAATGAAAGTTTTGTTTAAGTCACTTTAGTGAGTGTTTTGTTGATATCCTTGCTTAGTGAATTCTTAAGTGCTTTGATGAAAGTTCATTTAATACCCTTGTTAAGCGAAAGTATTTTTGCTTTAGCAAATATATTTCTGATGTCCACATCTTATTAGTTTTTCTTAGCTTTTCAAATATGAATATTATGTAAATATATGTTATATGCAAAAATCATTGAATTGTATGTTGGAACAATTTACCGCTTTAATTAAATTGAAGTGTAATATATACATGTAATGTGAATGTAAATAACATGTTTATGTATGACATGCAAGAGATGCGAGGTCACAAGTTTGAGACAATTTTGCGAACCATAAATGAATGTATGTATTAAGCAACTATATTGTAATAGAGATCTCTAATAATTTTGCTAATAGTCTAAGTCATACAAATTAAAATATCAGGTAGTGAAAAAAGTAAATGAGAGTATTATACATTTAAAAATGTCATGAGTTTTTTAATTTTTGGATATCTTAAATTTATCCTAACTCATGTAGTAAAATAAATTAGATGTTAGCCATTAGTAGAAAAATACTTAATACCAATATTTTGAAAAACATCACTATTCTATTATTAAGATGAAAAAAGTTATAATTGTAATGTCTTGATAATTTTTGTTGATAGCTTACTTTTATATTTATTATTTATATGATCATATGCTTTTAAATATATTATGTACAAGATTAAATTTATATACAAACTCTAAAGTTACATATAAAATGGACTAGAACTTAAGTTAACATTGTTTTTTTTAATCATGCAGATGAATATATAAATAAGTTCATTATTTTGAATGTTTTAACTTTATTCTTTAGGTTGGATGTTAGATTTTTGATAAAAAAAGTTTGATTGTTACAATAAAAAAATTAAAAAATATTGACTTTGTGATTTATTTTAACTACACATTGATCCGATTTACCGTTTTCTTTTTCAAGTAATCTTTATGGTACAATTTTAAAACTGAGGTTTTGAAAATCTAGCTAAACACATCCCTTCATCAATAACTGTATATCTCTGCTCATGTTATTTTAAAAAAATAGTAAATGTCATTAATGCTTTCAAATACTATTTAAAGTATTTAAATAATATTAAATATGTATAATATTAGATATAGAAAGTATTTACTGTAGTACATATATAAAATAGTTATAATATTAAATATAGAAATATTTAATACTTACATGATTTAGAAGCAATTTGTAATATTTAATAAAAATGTTTAGGTTTTACCTTTGAGGTATATGAATGGAAGCCTTACAAATTTTATGACTAAATACTATTTGACAAGGTTGATTTTTTTTAATAAAGATGGACATCAAATAGCTTATTTTATAATTTTTTTACTTATAACCTAAAAACTACTTTAGTAAGCTTTTATTTTTTAATTAATTTATTTATTTTCATTATTATATTTATATTTTAATGTATTTTTTATTATATTTATTTCTTTTACCTATTATTAATTAAAGAAAAAAACATATTCAATTTAAATAAGTGAAAGGCCACAACGTGTTGTGTTAATTGAAAAATGAATCGAAGTGGCAAAGGCGGAATCACACTTTTAATTTCATTAAAAAATAAATCAAAGACACTTGTATGTGACACTGAATTCAAATATTTGAAGTAAAATATCAAATTTAAAATTTAGAAATAAAAATTAATTAAAAAATAGATTTATTAAATGTGATTGATGTTGTGTATGGTGAAAATGGAAGAAGCTCTTTCAATTTTGTTAATAAATAATTTGTAAGAGTCATATTAGAAACAAATAAAAAAGGAAAGGAGCGGTTAAATTTGGGAATGAGAAATGAGGGTAACGGCTATAAGATTAGTAGCCGTTGATGCGAGAGAAAATCTGACGGTTGAGGTTGAAGATAGAATTGACCGTTGGAAGAGAGTGTGTGTTGTATAAATAAAACATAGTCGTTGAACAAAGGTTTATTTCACAAAGGAACAAAGAAACATACCAACACACTGTTTCATACGTTCGTCGTAGAAGAAAAAGAGAGAAAGTTGCTACAGAGACAGTGCTTGAATCCGCGGTGGCGCTAACTGACGTAGAAGCCGGAGGAGAGGTGCGGAACGGTGGTCTTCAGGGGTTTCTGTCGTCGCTGCTCTCCACTCTCGGCGGTGTTTTTGGCTCAACTTTTCAAGAAACGCAACAAAACGTTGTTATGGCTTCCATAGCGGAACAACCCATCAATGGTTTTTTTTTGTCCTTTTGTTCTTTTTGTTCTTTTCTTGCTGCCAACATGATATACGTTTGAATGTTTCTTTGTTTTTTTTCTTGCACTTGGGGTCTTTTTTAAGATTTGTTGGGATAAAGTTTGGATATGTATTCTGCGCTTTATTTTCTGTCTCTTTCGTTTCTGAAATTGTAGTTTTTGTGTGTGGTTTAAGGTGAGGTTCGCGAGAACAAGCAGAAGAATATGGGTGGTGAAGGAAGAAACAGAAGGGTTCTTCAGGATATTGGGAATCTTGTGGCCAAACAAGGCCATGGTGGTATTAATGTGTCTAAACCTGTTACAAGGTATTTTCCTTACAATTTTTTTGATAAATCAATCTTTTTAATATAGTGTGTATTTTGTTTCCCAGTCTAAATCTGCTCATTTTTAACTAGGAACTTTCGTTCTCAATTGTTGGCCAACGCACAAGAGAAGAACAAGGTTGCACTTCTCTTTCCGTTGTTTTTCTTTGACTTTTTAGTTTTTACCTTTCTGAATAAACAGAAATCAGTTAAGAATTTTTTTCTTATATAATGGATGCGTCTCTAAATCTGTGAGTGAATCTTGTATAGAAGTCAAGCACTGAAGTGGAGAATGCTGCGGTGGTAGTAAAGGCGAAGGCAGCTCAGAAGCCTAAAGAGGAACCTGAAGTGATAGTGATTAGCGATGATGATGAATCGGAGGAACAGGATAAGCAATATGTTGTTAAGGGAAACAAGACAAGGGACAAAGATGCCAAGGCTTTTAGTTCAGTCCTCTCTGCTCGAAGCAAGGTGGTCTCCTTGTTCCTTTATCTTTCTTTCACTTTTTGGAATGTGGTTTGTTCCTTTTCACTGTTGTCTGTGTTCTAACAACACAACGTGTCAACCTCAGGCTGCTTGTGGACTTCCAAGGGAATTGGTAGTGAACATTGATGCAACTGACACGGACAATGAATTGGCAGCAGCGGAGTATATTGATGATATCTATGAATTTTACAAAAATACTGAGGTAATGTTTTATGGTTTTTCTTTGTTTATCTCCCCATCTTCCCTCATGTGTTGTTATAACAATATATCTGATTCTGATGAAGCAGAAAGATGGCTGTGTGCATGACTATATGGATTCACAACCAGATATTAACGCCAAGATGAGATCAATCCTTGTGGACTGGTTGATAGAAGTGCATAGAAAATTTGAGCTCATGCCAGAAACTCTCTATTTGACCCTGAACATCATTGATCGGTTCATGTCTGTGAAGGCCGTGGCTAGAAGGGAACTTCAGCTTGTTGGCATCAGCTCTATGCTGCTGGCCTCAAAATATGAGGAGTTATGGGCACCAGAGGTGGATTTCTATACCCTTGTATGATCATGGATCATGTTTTGAGAAAAAAATGTGGTTACTTATGGTGTGTTTCCGATGTATGCATGCAGGTTAATGACTTTGTGTGCATATCAGACAATGCTTATGTAAGTGAACAAGTGCTGTTGATGGAGAAAACAATCCTTAGGAAGCTTGAGTGGTACTTAACAGTTCCCACACCCTATGTCTTCTTGGTTAGGTACATCAAAGCCTCCACTCCATCTGATAAAGAGGTATATTCCTTCGTAGTTGGATGTTGTTAAACTCATTATTTAATTTTAGAATGCCGAAATGAATGTGCCTAATTTTCATCAATGTAGATGGAATGTATGGTGTTTTTCCTTGCTGAACTTGGTATGATGCACTATCCTACGGTAGTCTCGCACTGCCCTTCTTTGATTGCTGCTTCTGCTGTACTTGTGGCTCGATACACTCTTCAAAGGACTCCTTTCTGGACAAGCACCTTGAAGCACTACACAGGCTACTCTGAGGAGCAACTAAGGTTAGTATTTGGATCACCAAATCTAATATTTGGACATATTTAAACATGCAACTGGGTATTTTTTTAACAGTACTGAAGTGACTTCTGTTTATTTTTGGTGCCAGGGATTGCGCCAAAAACCTAGTCAACCTGCATGCCACTGCTCCAGAAAGTAAGCTTAGGGCAGTTTACAAGAAATTCAGTAGCTCAGATTGCTGCTCTGTTGCCCTTCGTTCTCCAGCAAAGCACTTGACAACACTGTCTTAACATTCTAGTTATATATAGAGGGTTCTTTAGTGGGTTTGGGAGATCATGGCTGTTATGATCATAGCTTTATTCATTGATATTTTTTTAGTGTCATATTGGTTTATATGTTTTAAAGTGAGACAAAAGTTTGCTTTTGAGTGCTAGGAAATTGGTTAAGGCCTCGAGCAAAGTTTGATGATGTTTTGTATAGCAGACTTTTGCTGCTACTATAATGAATATATGGAGTGAGTTTTGTCAATTAAACTCTCATTTTCATTGATGCGCATGCCCCATAAATGTGTATTTGAATAAGATAACAGGTGTTCAGAAATGAAATGATAGCATGATTAATTCAGAATATTATTTCATCTCGCATCCATCATTAGTTTTAATAAGTATTCAGAATATACATATAATGCAGCTACTGTTGCTAAAAATATTCAACAAGTGAAACAAATTCTCAGATAATATGCAAATTCTCAGAGTCATATAAAAAAGTTTGGTCCATTTAGTTTCTTCCTTTTTTTTATTTTTTTTATTTTTTTTTTGAGTCTCTCCTCCCTTCATTTGCTGCTGCTGCAAGACTTTCTCTTTCAGTGATTATTAGCACGATAAAATTTTATATTCGATTTAGAATATTGCTTGATAAAACTAAAAATGATTTTGCCTAAAATTATTAAGTGAATAATATTTTATTTAATAGCAAACATTAGTGTGTAAAAGATGTTATTATTTATTACATATTTTATTCAAGTACATAATAAATATTAGGTAATTTAGTAAATATAATTTTCTAAATGATATTAAAATGACTTGTGTGATTAAAAATGGTGTTCATCTCTTGATTTACTTATTAGCCAAAACACTCTCAGATTAAACTAGTAAGGTAAGAAAACAAAAACATAGTAGGATGAATATTCTCGAGTATAATTACAAACATTTTTAACGTTTATATTATTTTTTACACTTTAGGATTTCTCATAAACCCTGAACAAATAAATTAAAGTATGTGCTAAGTATTTTGTTCCTGCCATTTTCTTTTTATGTTAGATATTAGGTATATGTACACATATTTTAATATGTTAGAAACTAAGCTTTTTTCATTGTTTCATATAAATATTTCAAAACAAAATAATAAAATCAAAAGCATATACATAATAATAATTATTAAACGTACATTCTGTTAATTGCTATTTATTTTATCATTTTAGAATAAATAATAACTATTAACGTACATTCTGTTAATTGCTATTTTTTTTTATCATTTTAGAAGACATCATATTATTTAGTGTCTCTACTAAAGACCAAAGACAAAAATACAAAAAAAAAGAAAAGAATGTTATCTGCATTGTACCTCAAATAATTTATTGATCACGTCACCATTTTCTCGAAATCCTCACTTTTTTGCCATTTCCTTTTGTTTTGTGAATTTCAGTTCACTCCTTTTGTCACTACACGCTTCCCCGTTGACCATTTTTTCTCACTCACTTAAAACCATTTTCATCATCGGATACCATCCCCCTCAGTTCCTCTTCCATTTCCATCTTCTTACCCTATCAGAATAAGCATGGCTCCAAGCCAACAACTATAGAGAGCTGAGGCCAACACTGAGTTCACGGGAACTTCTGACCACAACAAGGAGCTGTTTTGATACCAATTTGTTTCAATGTCAGAATCCAGTGGACTTTACAAAAGACTAAATTGAACAAGCTACAAAATTTATGGTTTTTGTTAACTACAACAGGAGTAAAACAATTTCGTGTAAGCTAGAGTAAATTTGTTAATCATAAATGGCATATGGGACTTGAATTAATCCTTTTGGGATTTGGGTAGGGGAAATGATACTCTTTGATGGAGTTCCTGTTGTTGCATGTCTATCTTCTCTTCCTGAGAGGGGTTGGGAATAGTAGTTTCTTCATCCTCTGTTTCTTCAGGTTCAGACCCTTGACTTGGAATTCCAAACATGTAGTTCGGACTGATTAACGTGTCCTGATCAGGTGGAAGCGGGATACCAGGTCCAGCTACAGTCTTTGGCAATGGTATCTTGTTGCGGTTTTGAGCCAACTCCAGAAGCACCTGCCAGCTCGAAGTAAAAAAACAGATGATCAAGCGACAAATACTTCACGACACCGTAACTTTATAGATAATTTTGATTTATGCAATAAATCCTGTCCCACTGAAAGGCAATCTCAGAGCCATAATTCCCAAACAACTGTGACTTCTGCAAGCTAGTAATGAAACTGCAATATATGTGATTTCTTTCGTAGTCCAGTATGATTATTTAAAAAACAAATTAATTGTTTACAATTGTGCAGCAGAGGTCATAGTACCATGTTTTTTTCTGATGAATGTAGTACCATGTTTTTTTCTGATGAATGTAGTACCATCATTGTCACACCTGCAAATGAACTCTTAAATCCATCCTCCAAATAATACTCTCTGCCCCATTCAGGATGTTCAGTTTGAAAGAGGTTCCTCCATGAAACATATCTCCTAATATTAGAAATTTAATACTAGAAACTAACAGAATAGAACAACTTTCTCCTTATGGGTTTTACTTAAGTTGAAGTAAATAAACATGCCAACAGCTCTCATATTAGCGTGACACTTGCAATACATTTTTGGTTTTTAACTACAAATAAGGCAGAAAATAGAAGCATTGGGGAGAAGGAGTGCCAGCATTTTCTATCAGAAAAATCACAACCAGCCTAATTCAACAATAAAAAATATAATGTGTAATTTTTCCTTCTGTATTGGACGTGAAATATATAAAATGTAACCATTGGATAAGGACATTGAAAAATAAAAAGTAACTAATATTACCTCGCGAGGAGGTGGTTGTGAGAAACTGAAGTTAAGCTTGGATTGAATAGCAAGCTTAACATCATCACAGTCAATTTCGGACTTGCCTGCATGCTCTGAATACACTTGGGCATCCGTTAACACATCAACTATATAGCGATACCATAACTCAAGAATCGTGTGTATAACAGGAGGTTCGTAGTCCCCCACGCCCATTGATTTCAACAAAGACTTCACAATCTTTGCATCCCTTGGCATAGCCGACTCTTCATCTTTATCTGCCATGCCTGTCCACTGCACCCAAAAACAACATTTTTTTATTATTTTAAACAAAATGGGTAATTGTATCTTACGTTAATAAATTTCAACGGTGTTGAAAAATCCAATCTCTGATACAGAGGTTTAGTAGATAGAGAAAAATGTAAAAAAAATGGCATAGTGGTGAATCGGGCTAAACTTGATTGATGATCCTAATTACAAAGCTTTAACTCACCTGTTTACCTATCACAGGCTCTGTATTGTTAAGGTTTGGCCTAACTAACTTGTCTATGGTCACTAAGTTTATCAGCCCAAGTAGGCCAAATAAGCATAAGTACACCAAGGCCTATCATCAAAAGGCCAGCAAGCCTAACAACCTAAATGAGAAATTATTAGGTGGCTTAGGATATCTAACTAATTTTTACACTACGCATAATTGATTGTTATTACTTCTTTCGACATTCTTAGGACAACTTCACTGGAAGCAACTAACACTATATAATGTAAAATATGATGCCACATTATTTTTAAGCAACTCATACTCAAATTTGCTCTAATTGAAGAAATTTTTAAGAAACTCTAACTCATTATTTTATAGTTTTTAATCTCTCCCACTCCTTATTTTATACTCTCTTTATTTGCTCTCCCTTTCTCTTGGCCAAAATATTATTTCCTTATTGATAAGCAACAATTTCTTAATGAAATAACTGCAAACTATCTTTATGCAACTTGAGTGTCAACACATATTCCTCCAACGGAAAGTTACTTCAAACAACTAGTACTTTATTCAAACAACTACATAATGCTTCAAGTAACTGGTACTTTACTCAAACACCTGAGTAAACATCTGATGGAGATGCTTGTACAAGTTCTTCTTTTACTTTAAGTAGGTCCTCTTCATCATTTTTAAAACTTTCTTACAAGTTTTGATCCAATCCAAATGTCTTATAAAACCTACATACACTTTATAACTTTTTATTTACAATTCAGTTTTTTAAAACTTAAAAACTAATTTAATCATTAGGTTCGCATTGAAAGTGTTTTTGAGATCCCAAATCATAAATTTAAAATCATTTTCATGTTATATCGTTGTGTTTCAATGGAGATTTACTCAAATTTAAGATCCAATAATGCTCTAATAATTTCTTCAATCCAACTATATCTTCCTACATTATATTAACCTAATTCACAAGCAAAAAACAACTACATTGCAACTTTAGTGCGATTTAATCATGAAAGGAATGACATAATCTGGCTAATTACATCAAATATAATAATTGCAAAGCAGATTCCGGGTCTGAATGTGAATAATCAATCGCCATGAAAATTTCTCATATATCATTCATTAGGAGACAATATATGTGCATATAATATAGCCAAGACCAGGACAGAACAAGTAGTGAAAATTCATGGTTTGCATTGATAAAGATATTCACAAATAAAAATGGAATTATACACACTCATGAAATTCTCAACACTTTCACAGCGGAGAAAAGGAAAGGGATAAGGAACTCACCGAGAAGCTGCAATGCCGCTCGCCGTGCCGGAATCGGAAGCTTCTCTGCTCAAAAGTGAAAAACTGACGTTAGATATATTTCTGAACTCTGAATATAGGGTTTGCATCTAAAAATTAAATGATTAAAGAGAATGAAATGTTTTTTTTTTATTATTAACAATAAATATTTTATTACACTAATAAATAAATATAATAAATTAGACTTTTCAAGATTAAGTAAATTAAAGAGAGAAGAGCACTTAATCATCCTAAATATTATTCCTTTTATAATTGTAAACTTTAAATTTTCATTGATTTTTAATCTTCATGATATTTATTAAAAGATACCTTAAATTTTAATTTTGTTCCAATAATATATTTTTTAAATAAACACCGAGAATTTCATTTAAATTAAACTAAATTCAAACTTTTGAATTTGAATATTATTGATACTTATATTAATTTAAAATATTAATCATAATAAAAGAACATTTTTAGGTTTCTGTTTATAAAAATAATGAAATTTGAATATTAATTGACGTAAAATTAAATTTTAAGATATCTATTTCTAAATGTGATGAAATTTGACAATCAATTAAAATAAAATTAAAGTTTAAAGGGTTTATTTCTATTTGTTTTAAGAAGATAACTACTGTGTTTCTTAAAAGAAATTAATGATGAAACGAACTATTTATATTAATACTGTGCATCTAAATATGAACGTATTTTAATTTTTTTATTTGCAAAAAAGCAGAATATCTTTTATAATTATTCTTTTGAAATTTGATAATTGATAATGATAATTATATAATCAGTTTATTAATATAACTATTTTGATTTTTATTATCATTTTAACTTTTTTATTTTTATGATATAATTATTGTGATTATAATACGAAAAAAATTTTAGCAATAAAAAATATATTTCATTATTCTTATTAAATTTAAAAGAAAGTAACGATAAGGACAATTTAAATAGTTAATTTTGAGTCGGTATATCTCTCTTAAAATAAAGATAGTTTTGTCTAAATTTAAAGTTGAATTTAAATTAAGTTTATATGACATGACATACAGAAATAAATATAAAAAGAATTAAAAAGGAGTTGTAATCATTGAATTTCTATTCAATACTGAAATTTAAAATATTTCAAATAGTGACACACCTTGCATTTCTATTTTTTTAAATGAAATTTCAGAACATAATGAAAGCAACGTGATTGAGATGGGACCTAGAAGCCCCTTTCCACGTGCTTTATCTTCTACACATATTTTATATTTCATTTTTCTAATTATTGTAATTTAAGTTGTCGTAAAAAATAGATAAAGTGTAAATTTAAATTATAAATCACAAAGACTAATAATCTTTGATCCAATTTTTTTTAATAAATTTTAATTACTAAAAAAATATTATAAAGTGAATCCTACATAAATTTCTTAAAATAAAGAAAATTAATTTAAAAAAACTGTAATCAATTTAAGTAATTTATATTTGTAGAATCTATATTAAAATATTTTTATTAATACAAAGTTCATTTGAAAATGCTATAAAAAGACATTTCCATAGCATATAAAATGTAATAACCTTTGTTAGATGCAAAAGTCTATTGAAATTTATTTTATTAGAGATCTTATTATTACTTCATGTTATCACTAAATAATTTATACAATATTCATGTAAGGTTATAAAATCCATATTTTTATAGATCACAAATATTTTCTATTAAATATAAATTTATTCAATTCAGATTTAGTTTTAATAAATGATAATTTTCTTCTTCAAATATTTAATATAATTGTGTGTTCAGAATTCTAATTTGAAATTATTACTAATTGAATCAATGTTTTCATATTGCTTTGTATAATGTAAAAATATTGGCATAATATTTTAGGTACCTTCCATAGAAAAACATGATATTATGTGAAAGTATTGCCTATCTTCCTCTATCAATTAATGTTTATGAAAAATATTTTTATATTATATATATATATATTTTTTTATTGTATTTGTAAGGTTTTGTCTAATGAGACTTATTCATATAGATCTTCTTAGTCTTATTTTACATATGTCTTGACATTTAACACGTGAAAAGTAAATTTGTAAAAAATATTTCAACATTCAAGTTGAGTAATAAGTATTTATATATAATAAATACTATTTGTTAAATACATATTTTGTCTTAATTATGATTAACTTGTTTTTAGAGTTAGGTTAGACTTAAAAGATATTATATCCGATTAATACGAATATCACTATTAAATTTTTGGAGAGTATTTTTTAGGGTTGATATATATTCTATCATGCAATTAAGATTGTGGCATACCACATTTTGATCATGTAATACACAAATCATATAAGTAATTAAATGTAAAGAGGCATAGGTATGAGAAAAATGTAACAATAATACATAAATCTATGGGTATGAGAAAAATGTAACAGTAAAACACAAATCATATAAGTAATTAAATGCATAGAGGCATAGGTATGAGAAAAATGTAACAATAAAGCCATTAATAAATTAGCAACTAGTTATTCCTCTAATATATGACCTAATGGTAATAAGCAATTAATTGTGATTGATTGTGAATTAGGTTTATAAGGAAAGAAAAAAATCGATTTCAAAATGTCAACTATCCACAATCTGCCCTAATTCATTCGGGCACACATAATGGAAGAATAATATGATATGATCTTGCATTATTGTAACAATGATTCCCCAAATTACTTGGTAATATTTTTTTTTTATCTATTTATTAAAAATGTGTTTTTTTCACAGTGTTTTATTTTGAGATTTTTTTTTCTCAGGGATTCATTTTCTGTAAAACACGAATCAGGAGATTTAATATGTGTATTTGTGTGTTCAATGACCAAATTCATTTTCTATAAGAATTAGGAGATTATTGATTTAATTTTTTTTCTGAGGTGTCTATGATGTTTAAAAAAATTATAATTTGGAATGTTTTCCTTGACTTCACAACGCACACCGAAACCAAAACCCAGTCAAACAACTAACACCGAAAGCTATCTCAAAGTCATTGAAAGTGAATAATATAATTGCAGATCAAATAATAGAAAAAAGAGAATGAGAATGAAAGTGTGAGTGAAGTGAAGGGTGAAGGGGACCCTGAAAATGGAAGAAATTGAAGTTGAAAGCATAAGCATGGTGACAAAGTATTGCAATGGTTATGTTAGTAATAGCAACAAACAAACACCATTGTTGTATGTAACATCTTGAAGACAATGATCCAAGTAGCTTAGTTCCATTCAAAGCTGTTTTGTTGTGTGTGGCAAAGGATGACACAAAGACAACACAACACAAAACGTTGACAATAAAGTCCCGTAAGAGGGGGGCCACTTCACACACGGGCGGCACAACACAACCTATTTTTTTTTTCCTCTTTTCAAAAAGCAAGCTTTCATCTTTCTCATTCTCTCTATCCATATGCTATGTGCTTATTCTTTCTCTCCCTCTATCTCTCTAAAACCATTGATCTGACTACTGCTTGTGTGTATAACCAAATTGGAGCAACCCCCTTTGCATCTGATCCTAGAATCACAAGCATATCTACCTATTTTCTATCTTCTCATCACCCGTAAAGCTTTCATTTTGTCCTTTTCTTGTTAGCCTTTTCACCGCTGCTTTAAGTTCAGATAAAAGAAAAACAAAATAAGAAAAGGAGGGAGAAGAAGGAAGATTAAGGGGGTTTAGTTTCCTTGTGAAAATGCTTTGACTTCAATAAGCTTAATGGATTATGGACTTGGGGTATCTCTGTTTATTAGTTTCTCATTTTTTGTATGTTTTGTTTGTAAAGTACTTCTGCTTTTGTTCTTTACGTCCCCTTTTTTTGTATTATTGTAAGCTGTAATTTGTTGAATTTCCTTTGCTAAAAGGTTTGATTTTCTGATTGGCAGAGGTAATTGAGTGTGAAAAATGACAAGGGTGGCTCGTGATTTTGGTGATACAATGCAAAAAGAGGCCGTGCCTGCGGTGTCTTCTGATGTTGTGTTTGCTTCTAGTCGGTTTCCTAATTACAGAATTGGAGCTAACAATCAGATAATGGAGACAAAGGATGACCCTAAAGTGCTGTCTATGAAGGAAGTTGTGGCACGTGAGACTGCTCAACTGTTGGAGCAGCATAATCGTCTCTCGGTTCGTGACCTTGCCAGTAAATTCGAGAAGGGTTTGGCAGCCGCGGCTAAGTTGTCTGAAGAGGTTACCCTTTGTTCTGGTTTAAAATCAATTATTTTTTACATTGGAATACAGTTTTTCCTTTTGAAGGGTTTTGCAACCTGAGATTGTTATTTTGTAATGCTTGCAATTGAAATAACCAATGGTCATATTCATAACTTTTGAAGAAAGGGATGCTCCTTTTTTAAACTAAGTTTTTCATGTGCTGGTGAAATCAGGCTAGACTTAGAGAGGCTGCATCTTTGGAGAAACATGTTCTTTTGAAGAAACTTAGAGATGCACTTGAGTCCTTAAAAGGGCGTGTGGCAGGAAGAAACAAGGATGATGTGGAAGAAGCTATTTCTATGGTTAGTTCTTTTTTATTTTTTGTAAAAGGAAGATTTCTACTTCAAATTTGTTCTACAAAATAATCAGGTTTTCATATTTATCCTGTTATGTGCTTTTCCATATGAAGCTGCCTCTATAATATAAAGTCTTGTGTATTTCTAGAGAAGTCAATTTGGGAGAGTGTATGTTAATGGAAGCGCTTTGAGAATGAACTTGGGAATACTTCTCTTAAATTTTGTATATACTTGCAGAAGTACATTTTCTTATCTAGAAATGCTTTCATTGCTCCATGAATAAAAATGAATTATTAATTTTTTAATTTTTTTAATGTAATGTTCATCGTAGTGCCAGTTTATTTGTGCATTCAGTCTTCTAAGAGATGCAATCGTGCAACTGTAATTTATTCTGCGCATTCTCCAGGTTGAAGCTCTAGCAGTTCAGTTGACTCAGAGGGAAGGAGAACTAATACAAGAGAAGGCAGAAGTGAAGAAGCTTGCAAATTTTCTTAAGCAGGTGAGTTGTCCTGTTTTACATGGCGACGAAAGAAGTTTCATTAGAAATAGGAAGAGAAAAGAAGATCAAACATTATAAGATATCCTCTTTATAAACATTAAAAGTAAACACAATGAGACCAACAATTGCATCAAAGAGGACCCCAGTCCCTTACAATCGTTACTAAAGACATTCCCTGACAAAATTTTATGCTGAGCTCCACAGAGATGTCACAAATCCTATTTTATCCCATCACAAGTTTGGGCAAAAAGATTTACAAGCACTCTGCCTCAACCATGGAATCGGAAAGCACGGATTGTGCACTTACATGAATTGAGCAACTCATTACTTCTTTAATTCTGATATGTTGCATATTAATAATATAGCTTCACAAATAATGATATATTTTTTCTTTAGCTTATGTCTTCTTGACATGGCTGCATAAAGAAATTCCTCTTCCAATATTGATAGTTCAATTAATTTCTAGGCTTCTGAAGATGCTAAGAAACTTGTTGATGAAGAAAGAGCTTTTGCTCGTGCTGAAATAGAGGATGCTCGAGCAGCAGTTCAAAGAGTGGAAGAGGCACTTCAAGAACACGAGAGAATGTCTCAAGCCTCTGAGAAACAAGTTTGTATTATTTTATTGTCATTTGCCACTTTTTATTTGTAGGGAGTTGGTAATAAGTGCTTGTTGAAAGGTTTATCCTAATAGGCTCAGTATATATTTGCAAGTAGTTATCTTGACACAAGGACAAGGGAAAGTGGAAGATGGGTATTTTGCTCAATATTTTTACTTGTTTGTTTAAAATTATGCTTCAAGCTTTCTTGCACCTATCTTTCCCTCGCTTCTAGGTTTTCATTTTCCCTGAAAGCCTGAACTAAACATTTGACTCTTTTGATTATTGTTTTAATGTGATACCCTTCAGCAGTTGAGCTACTGCTTCCCTTTCTATGCATTGTTTGTCACTCCCACTCAAGTGTTTTTGCTTTCTCTTTTCTTATACGAGAAAACAAATACCGTTGGTCTGTCTTAATTTAGTAATAATCATTTGAACAAAATTTGGTTCTATGGTTTAGGACATGGAACAATTAATGAAGGAGGTTCAAGAGGCTCGAAGAATCAAAATGCTGCATCAGCCAAGCAAGGTATATATGAGCACTTACACATGTATCTATTTTTTCTCTCATCTAAATGCTATTTCTAGTTTCCATTTTTCTTAGGTGTGCAGTCTCTTGATTGTTCTGCTTTGTTGAATTACATTTCTTTCCTTTATTTACTTGGACTTATTTTTTCCATATTGTCAACATTTTTATTAAGTTATTTAAGATATATGATTACATTGATTGTTGATTGAATTTTAGGTCATGGACATGGAACATGAACTTCGAGCATTGCGGGCTCAACTTGCAGAGAAGACTAGACAGTATCTTCGACTTCAAAAGGAGGTATGCCTGTCATATGAACCATCAACGGTCAATTCTATGATATACTCTCAGCATTATGTGGAAGACTTTTAGACAGTTGTTGGGTTTTTAAGCAGCATGTTATGATGAATCACGGTTTGTAACTTGAATTTGGTTTTGAAGTCTGGTTTTTGGTTGAAAATCTGTGTTTAACATGGTTTTGCATCATGCATGGATTATGAGGACAACATGCCTCGACAATTGCTGTGTATCATGACCATTGGAGGATATCTATGATAGGGACTTGAATATTATGGAGTGTGTACGTTTCACATTGAATAGTAATATGAGATGATTGCTGGAATCCTAAAGTGTTTGGTTTCCCCCTCTTATCAACTAGTGTTTGTCACCTCTGCTTTGTGTCATGCAGTATTTACCTTCATACTGTCAAATTCTCTGGCAATACTGAAAACCTGGTCCTATAATTCTTTCACAATTGCTTTATTTTTCTGATGATTCATATTAAAAAGAAATGATTTTAAAATACTATATGAAAAACACGTGAATATTTAATATTCCATATTCTTTCGCTGAGGCAGTATGATCTTTAGATAGACTTGGGAGAATCTTCTGATTCTTACATGGTGTGAACGAACATTCCATGATTTTATACATTTGGACTAGTGTTTGTTGAACAATGTTTTTTTCTTAAGTGAAGGGGGAATTTCTTTGCTTAGATGGAGGAGTTAAGTGATTGTCTTCCACTAATCATTGTAAGCTTCTTTTATTGATTATCTTTCATAATACTTTTCAGCTAACTAGAACAAAGAAAGGTGGGGAGAATATTTCTCATTTTTATGAACTTGAAGGGAATGAAACCTTAGGTTCTTACTTGCAAATTCAGCCTTGCTCTGATAATGCACCTGAAGTTTCGGAATGTTCAATTCAGTGGTATCGTGTATCATCTGATGGTGCCAAAAAAGAACTTATCTCAGGTAATTTTTCTGTTTTTTTAACTTTCCAGTCATCCGACTCTTGATTTATGCATTTTTTCTACTGATTGTATTGCATTTTCTATTATTGGTCATTTTTCTGGAGAGCGAATAATAGTTATGATGATGACAATTCTATCTTTTAGTATTTATAGAAATTTATAAATGACACCCAAACCCTCACCTACCTATCATCTGCTTAACATTTTTCATCATAGATGAATGTTCAGTATAACTACTTGTGTTGTGCAAATACTAATGATTAATTTAGTTAAACTTAAAACTATTTTGTAAGATGGTATCCAGACCTATTCTAGTGAGGTTTATTGATTCTATCATGTCACTCACTATTCGGTCACAACCACAAGAGGTATATGATATGACCATATTTTAGTATATAAGTGGGTATAAACTTCATCTTACAAGCTTATTTTGTAGGATTGAGTTACGCCTAAATCACTTTTTAAGAACTTTATTCATAGCTTGTTACTTGCTTTTTGTGGCTATTATACATTTAAGGTTGCCAAACGTAACTGTCAGTGGTGCTTATTATCTAAGCTGTGCTGTTGAAGATGCTGGAAGACTGGTTGTTGTTAAATATGTTATCCAGTAGTTCCTCGTTTTTATCTTTCCTTATCATGTGTCAACACCCGATTTTCTCCTCGTAAATAAATTTTGTTTTTAAAGAAAATAAAAAAAGGTAGAAAAAAGAAGAATAATTTAAATATAAAAAGAAAAAAAAGGAAAAAAATATTTTTCTAAAATAAAGATAAATAAATAATAAAACATTTCTTTTTTTGCTTTTTGCACCCCTGCACCCCTTTTTTCTCACCTTCGTTTTTTACTTTCCTTTTTACCCCCTAGCCCATCTGCACTGCTTTCACCAAATAAACCTGGGTCCATTCTGCTGGCACTAGTTCTGCTGTTCGTCACCTATGCTATTATTATCTGACCACCTTAACCAAATAAGTCTGCGCCCATTCAGCTGGCCTAGCACTCGTGCTATCTGCCACCCCCTTCCCATCAGCTCTCATAAAAAGCTGATGGGTTTGTGTGAAATAAGAAAAGGGGTGTGGAAAGGAAGAGAGTGCGATGGGCTAGGGGGTAAAAAGAAAAAGTGGCAGGGGTGCAAAAGAATTTTTTTATTATTTATTTTGTTTATTTTCTTCCTTTTTTATTTTATTTATTTAAAATATTTTTCTGCTTTTTTCCTTTTTTTTATTTTCTTTAAAAACAAATTTTATTTATCCGGAAGAAATGACAATATGATATAATTTTCTCAGGAGCAAGCAAATCAATTTACGCCCCTGAGCCTTTTGATGTTGGACGTGTATTGCAAGTTGATGTTATTTCAGAAAGTGAGCATGTCACACTTTCCACTGCTGGTCCAATAGACCCAGGTCTGGTTTCATTTTTACTTATCCTTATTTCCATTAGTACTTATTTCCATTAGTAGTAGTCACTAACAGCCAATTTAAATATAAACTTTTCTTATCTGTTTTTT
Source organism: Phaseolus vulgaris (assembly GCF_000499845.2). Taxonomy (NCBI): domain Eukaryota; kingdom Viridiplantae; phylum Streptophyta; class Magnoliopsida; order Fabales; family Fabaceae; genus Phaseolus; species Phaseolus vulgaris. Next base: position 55,072,596 of record NC_023752.2, read on the forward strand.
TAAGACATGTTCTGCTGTGCAGCCATGTTTAGCTCACATTTCTTGTGTACTCTCATGCAGCTGCTGGTTTGGGAACCTATGTAGAGGCGCTTGTGCGCAAACATGACACTGAATTTAACGTATGTTGTTCTGTACATGCGTGCCTTGTTAAGTTCAGCTGTTTTTTTTAATCTAAATGTGTATGGTTTCGTACGTTGTTGTTGCTGAGTCATTTAATCAAATTGTTTAGTTTTGACAAACTGCTGTTATTTTGTGCTTTGTTCTTCACTTTTCAAAAGAAATTTCAGAAGTGTAGTTGGATTACATGACAATAATATTGTAGTTGCATTTAATACTTTTCAGGTAGTTGTAACTCAAGTGAATGGTTCTCCTCCAACTGAATCTATTCATGTGCTTCATGTTGGAAAGATGAGGATAAAACTCTGCAAAGGAAAGACCACAATTGCCAAAGAGTACTATTCTAGTTCTATGCAGGTATTTAAAACTGTTGATACCATCTATATTTTGATTGTGAAAACCAAAACAATGCTCTAACCTCCTTCTTGCACTTATTCTCTATATGATTGTTAATCACTGTGTTCATTCATATGCATACCTTGTGCATTGAATTATTCGATGCCATCTGGGTGTATGAAAATGCATTTGTTTTTGTACTCTTGTCTTCATTTTTTCCCCTTGTCACATGATAAACTGGAATTTGGTTAACCATACTGCTTTGATCTTGTTTTCTTTAGCTTTGTGGAGTTAGAGGAGGTGGAAATGCAGCAGCACAGGGACTTTTTTGGCAGCCAAAGCAAGGGCATTCTTTTGTATTAGCTTTTGAATCAGAGAGAGAAAGGAATGCTGCCATCATGCTTGCAAGGAGATTTGCATTTGACTGTAATGTATGTCCTTCTGAAACTTGAAACATTGGTTAGAATTTGAGAATTCATCTTTTCTCTCTCTCTTTTTGGCCACCATTGCTAAGTTGGAAATGCAAATATAATGACAGATCATGCTTGCTGGACCAGATGACAGAGCTCCTCTAGGGACATGATGAGTCTCCTCCTTACATCTTTTTCCCCCACCTTGTAATTATGAGTTTTTCTACCTTGTATCATTATCATAAGTGTTTTTGAAACACGTAAAATCTTCCTTATAATTTGTTTTAGCTTGTAGTGATTCATACCTTGTGGTCTGAATCATTTGTATAATTTTGTTTCATCAGTCCAAGGCATTTTTTTTTTATTTGCCTGTGAGATTAGGTTACACTGTTATAGAATCCATGGCTTCCATGTCAAGTGTTTGAGATGCTAATTGGTTGTATTTGATGGACAGACAATTACTGAGAACTCTGATTGATATTGTCCATGGACACTGACCTTGTGAACAGGACAATATGTGAATCTTCTTCTCTAATTTGTAATGTAAAAGAATCCAATGTTTATATCACTAGATTTACCTCAAGAATCCAATGTATTGTGTAGATAGATAAATAGATACTGCATGGATTATATTCATCAATAAATTAAGGATTTGCAGCAATAATAAAAAATAAAAACAAAAGCTAAAACATAAAAAGGAGCTCATTTTGATATTTAAAGTATTAATAATCACACATCAAAATTTGAAGAGATTCATTTAATAATAAACCCTTTAAAATTTTGATATGGTAATGATTTAAATCATGAAAAAAAGAATGTGAGATGTTTGATAAAGTAAAAATATGGAAGAACAAAACAAGATATACAGCACAAACCTGTTTATTTTTTCATGAAGTTGCAAAAAAGAAATACTCAAGGAATGTTTAACATTTTGTAACAGTTCAGTTGTGGTGAATTTGTCAAAAATTGACATTTCATGTTTTAGTGTTTTTTTATCAGATCAAAAGGGCTGGAAACATATATTACAAAAGAAATTAATATTAAAAATAATATTTTTCATTTTATTTTTCTATGTACTTATTTTCTGTTTTTAACTATTAAATTCCAAAAAGTTACTTCATTTGTTATTGTTTATTTTCATTCATCTTATTTTTCTCTTTTCTATTTTTTTTGTGTGCTTTACTTCTTTTTATACTATTTTCCCTACCAAAATACATGTATAAGATATAGTAGATTTGCTTGAATGCTATTATTTATTAATTAATTTTTCAAAATTTACTATTTTTCATTAAATACAGTAATAAATAGTAGATTGTATTAAAATATTTAATACTATCAACTCAATGATTAATAAATTATATATATTTTATTGGTCGGTGTTGAGTCTTGAATACTAATCTAGTTAAAAAGTATTTTTACTTTCTGTAAAATGAATAAATTTTAATTTTAATCCTTGTAAATTTTTAGTTTTAGTCTTTTAAAAATTGAAAATTTACCATTTTTTTATCTTTAATATTGTATGTTACGAGTTAATTACTTATGTGTTAAATAAAAATTTAAATAATCATTCTAGTTAAGTAAAAAATAGTAATGTGATAATATAAGGGGGTGCCATCTAAATAACTTTTAAAATCTGAAAAATAAATGTTATTAATATATTTTAAAATAAGCATTAGATATTAAAAGGAAGGATTTAAAGTTCTAAAAGATGAACATTTTTAAATATTTTTTTTATAAAAACTAAAACAAAAATTTACGCATTTGAAAAAAAAGATAAAAAAGTTATTTCAAATTTTATGAAGATGAAAAATAAACCATAATAATTTTATAAAATATTTGATAATATGAACTCGATATTTAATAAACAAAAAAGATCACTTAATCAAATTTATACTTTTTTTTGAACTTTGTAGTTGGCGTTCTTAAAAGTTGAAATTTTTATTTAGGCATTCCGTGTGGACCATGCTTTACAGAGTTGAATGCTTGGTTTTGAGGTCAAACCAACTCAAACTTCAATCAACGGCTACCATTCATCTTCTCTTCGTGCCAAATATCTGACCCTTCATGTAATCTCAGTTTTTTTTTTCAGTTTTTTTTTTGTATTTTTTTATTGTCCCCTACAAAATCTTGATCTCTATGCTGTTGTGTGGTGTTGTTGTGTTGTGTTAATCTGATTCACAGTTACACACTCTCTCTCTCTGTCACTTGGATCACTCATCTCGCCTCAATTCTCAGGTACTTCTCTGCACTCTTTCTCATGTTTCTGCTTCATTCCCACCTAGTATCTTCCATTTTTATGATCCCCTTTAAGGCCAATTTGACCAAGCTTCCTCATTTTGGATATTTGCGAGGGTGGTATCTTGTATTCAACTCAAATGATCAAGCGTTGACCATCTTATGATTCCTGGGAAATCCATTGACAAAATGTACTTACATAAATAAATGCAAATAATTTTTTTTTCTAGTATCATCACCCTGATATGGAATGACAAGTTTTGTTGCCTTTTTGGAGCATGGAGATCTAAAGTATGTATTTTGAATCGTGTGTTTGTAACTAGCTAATGCTGATGCAAGTGATCCAGCATGTTGCAGTGTTTTCCTTTGCAAATAATTGATCAGAGCGTTAACTTGTGACTTTGGTTGACTTTGATTTGCTGTGTGATTGGATTGGATTTGGATCTTGATCAAGCTAACTTATGTGAAAATTTGCTATCTGTAATTTAGATATGTCGACATCTGATGAGCCAGAAGTGGTGGAAAGGGGTAGCAAGGATGAAAAGCACAAGGAAGATGATAAAGAGGAAGGGAAGGGTGGATTCATTGAGAAGGTGAAGGATTTCATTCACGACATTGGTGAGAAGATTGAGGAAGCTATTGGGTTTGGGAAGCCTACTGCTGATGTTTCTGCGATACACATTCCATCAATTAATCTTCACAAGGCAGATCTTGTTGTTGATGTGCTCATAAAGAACCCAAATCCGGTGCCGATCCCTCTGATTGACATAGACTACTTGGTTGAGAGTGATGGAAGGAAGCTAGTTTCTGGATTGATACCAGATGCAGGCACTGTCCATGCACACGGAGAACAGACTGTCAAAATTCCTCTTACTTTGATTTATGATGACATCAAGCAAACATATGCTGATATTAAACCAGGAAGCATCATTCCTTATAGGGTGAAGGTGAGTCTCATTTTTGATGTTCCCATCTTGGGAAGGCTAACTCTACCTTTGGAGAAAACTGGAGAAATCCCCATACCTTATAAGCCTGATATTGATCTTGAGAAGATTCATTTTGAAAGGTTCTCTTTTGAAGAGACAATTGCAACTCTTCATTTGAAGTTGGAAAACATGAATGATTTTGACCTTGGCCTCAATGCTCTTGATTATGAGGTCTGGCTTGGTGATGTTAGCATCGGTGGTGCCGAACTCACCAAATCTGCTAAAATTGAGAAAAATGGGTTTAGCTATATTGATATTCCAATTTCCTTCAGGCCTAAGGATTTTGGCTCTGCCCTCTGGGATATGATTAGAGGAAGGGGAACTGGTTACACCATGAAAGGACATATTGATGTTGACACTCCCTTTGGAGCAATGAAATTGCCCATCAACAAAGAGGGTGGTACAACCCAACTTAAGAAAAAGAAGGAAGATCGTGATTATGATGATGATGATGAAGATGAGGTTTGTTAAACTTCTTTTAATTATGTTTCTTGATTCCTTTCTATGTTTTCAAAGTTCTCTAGAAAATGATAAGGTATTGGCATGCAACTATACATATCATCAAACAGGATATAGCTTTCAATTCACATATGCAGCCCTTGTCTTGCATATTTTCAATATAGTAGAAATGCTTCAGAATCTAGTATTGAAAAAGAACTTTACCTGTGCTTAGTTGGAAAGATGACAAATAGATTTAGTGAACAATTTTTCGTCTTTCATTGATGAGAAATTTTTATCTGAAACAAGGATGCTTCCCAATAAGTTGTTCCATCTCTTGGTAATGTCTTTATCTTGTATAAGTTGTTCCATAACTTTTGTCTATAATCCTTTTCTTTGCAGGATTGAAGAAGAGTTGTAGCAGGTTATTTACTGGTTATTAATAAAAACGGACTTGAACTTTAAGGCATTACTTTATGAGTTCTGATGGCATTGATATGTATTTTTAGAGATCAAGTTGACATTCAAATTATGAGATAATATCAGAATTTTAGTGAAAATATGCTGCTGCAGTTTGGCTTGTTTTCTTTCTTTTGAACCGTGCTTTTGTTGTACTTATTGATTATCATGACAATCTAATGCTGTCTTAATGTGAGATAAAAGATCATTTGCCTTGGAATTGTATATGGTCAGTTTTCTTTGTCATTCTGGAATTGAGAATTGGTCATGTTATGGCTTCCTTTCAGGGTTGTGTGTGGTCTCCACTTTAAATCAAACAGTTCTATTATTAGTTTGAATCAAAGTGTGCTTGTACCAAACAACATGAAAACACTCCAAAGTTTTATGCCTGTTCTCGTCTAAGTATTAAACAAAAAATGCATCTTCCTCGTAATTGCTAAACATTGGCTACTAAATTCGACCATAAAGAGAAGTTTCTTCTTAGGCTCACATTTGTTGTGCCAAAATATTAGTAATGCTTGATTCAAATGATGAGTATAGCTGTAAGGACAAAACTTAGATACTGTGTGAACTATTTCCCAATCAAAATTGGAGTATTACCTCAATAATCTATTGAATCTTTTAATAATACAGTATTTATTATATAAAAGTTATACTAATATTGTCACATATAAACAACTTTTTGCACACTTATATTGAATATAAACATTGGTTAAATTAAATTTGAAAAACAAACCATTTCAATGCATCAATTAAAAAACTTGTAAACCAGTCTGATTATAAAAACTTATAAACCGATCAAATTATTTTAGTTTGATGGTATATCAAATGCATTGAATAACTTGAACTCGATATGGTAATACATTCTCTTTATTAGTAATAAGGAAAAATATGTCAATATTCATATTTTAGAATTGTTAAATATGATATTTTTTGATTAATTTTTTAGTAATTAAATATTTTAAATGATCTAATACTTGTTTTTATAAATTTTTTTTAAATATTTTAATTTATCTTTTCATTCTTAAACTATATATATACAATATGGGTCAACTAGGCGTCAATAGTATGAGATGGAAAGAATCATGGTAAGGATTGTGGTTTGGAAGAAAAATACCCATTGAATTATGAAAAAAAATCATTTTTCAAAAAAATTGAATTATCATTTGAAATAATTATATTATATGGTTTTAATAAGTTTCTTAAATTTTGTAATAGTTATCTTAAAAGTATACCAATAATAATTTTTTATTAGTTTTTTTAATAAATTTTAATTAGTTGATACTATAACATTTTATACTTAAAATGCTTAGAGATGAAACTCTAACTGCTTATTCATACATAAAATTGTTACTCTTAATCATTATGTCATCGTAGTAAGTGTTTAACATGGAATGATAATATCTATGAAATCAGAAATAGAAATCAATGTTGGTTCAAGTCTTTTTATTGTTAATGGTTACATTTGGTTGTGACAGATAGTTTCTTGCATGGAACATTGTCATAACAAATCATAAATAATAACGAGTTTTTCATTTCTTTGTTTTTTCTGTCAAGAGAAAAAATAGCTAAATAATGTTAGTAGACTATTTCTTTCCAATTTTCTTTTCATAGGGAAGCATAATATAGGGATACATTATTCATTAGTTGTGTTTCTATGTTGTATATATCAATTTATGTAGCGTGACTACTATATAAAGATACTAGTCATACAAAAAGAATAATTACGTAGCACAAATGAATAATGATTAATTATTAAAAGTTAATTCGCTGCTATATTTTATATATGTATTTAAACATGGCATAAGAATCCTTTTCGATTTCCCACCGAAGACTTACAAAAAAAATGAAAACTTTAAAAAACACTTGCAAGACAATGAAATATAGTTACTTATCATCCCTTCAAAATATGATTTGTATTCAATTGTTAAAATTGGTCAAAATCTTTGATCACACTATGGCGATAAAATGTCACCATGCATGAGGAAGATATGCGTACATCCAAAACAAAATTGGATTTGAAAGTAGCTAGAAAATCATGATTAGAAGAGTTAAGAAAAAAATAGTATACTAAAATATGCTACCGGCGGTTCTGACTTGGAAGCAAGCAGTCATATGTAACCATGTGTGATATCACAGAGAGCTTGTCTGAAGTTTGCAGTCCAGGGGCTGCCAAATCTATTATATCCTCACGCAAACTGTTCATGATATAATTGATTTAGCAATTTTAACAATCATAAAATTCACACCCTTTTCTTGTATTTAAACAGTTAGAGGATATAAATATAAATCCGATAAATAGGAAGTGAGTGAACAATTATAGCTGAGACAAAAAGAGTGCAACTAACCTCTCCCACTCTCCAGAAGCTTCTGCGTGCCCTTTGATAGAATGATATAGGCGATTCAGGCTATAGAGTGCCAATCCAAACATACATTGTGCATCTCTCTCCTGTAGATAACATCTAACATTAACTTCCCATCTTTCTTCCATCCATCTCCTTCAAATTAACTAAGGATTTCTTTGTTTTAAAGTTAAATAGAATTGATTTTAAACCATTAAAAATAATTGGAACATATTCCCAAATTAATGTCATAAATTTCACGTTAGAACACGTGTCATGGTGGGAGAAATATTGGTGAACCCCACTCCCACAGTGAAGAACATTTTTCATATACTCTATCATGATTATTCTAGACCAACTCGGCCTAGGTGAATTGTCTCCATAATATGTGTGTGTGAGCGACGAGAGTTGAAACTTCATTTTGGGAGGGCTAAATAAAATCAAGCGTCATATATGTATGCACAAATGACGTGACTTTATAGACGTGAAACTTCAATGCAGGAAGAACTGTAGTCACATGTATGTAAAAGAATCAGGAAAGCTTCTTACCAGCCCTTGGTCAACATAATTTTGGTACCGCACAATCCTTTTCTTAACCTCAGCAACAAGTAACCTCCTCTGAATGCGAGCAACTCTACCTCTTCCCTCAGCTTTGGTATCCTAATTTATACAAACTTTTTTTATCAATGCTAGTGAATAAAAAAATTCTTTTTAAGAGAAAAGATAATGAAGGCAATACTGAAACAAGTTGACAAATCTGACACTAGGGGTCAAAGAAACGAAAGCAAAACCAGAAAGTAACGAAAAACAGAGCTTCGGAAATTTTATTCTTCCCAAACCAAAAAGAAGGCAAGGGATGAATATATATACAGCCGAATCAAAGAAGATCAAACTTTAAGCAAAACAAGAAAAATAACAGCAAAACAGACTAATCTTTAAGATGGTCTAACCAACCTGAAAGCAAACTACACGGTCTGAGTTGTGTACACAGACGGTCTAGTAAGAACAAAAAGGCTAGATGATCAAAGACTAGGCTGTCTACAAGAACAAACAAACTAGACAATTTGAAATGGAGATCATCTACACACAACACACTAGACGGTCTACACACAACAATACACTAGACGGATATCGTCTACACACAACAATACAGACAGTCGAGCGAGAGACTGTCTATGACCATACCACGACTAGACAGCCTAAGGGAAAACCATCTACACGACCAAAGACACATTAGACGATCTCCTCGTAAACAAAGATGACAAAACAAAGGTTTATCAAAATCACTGGAAATTATATAACTAAATTATAATGAGTGAAAATTCAAGGACAACCAAAAATAAGTAACTTCATAACACTGTAGAGCATCCTCCAATCAATGAGGCAGTAACAAAATTCTTAAAAGTTGGAGGGCAGTTAAGTATAACAAATAAAGGATGAAATTGAGCAGGTTTGATACAAAATAGAACACCTTTTTGACCTAATCAAGTGATATTAGGATACATATGTCGACTAGAAACAGGTACTGTAATATCTACCCCATAAGTTATAAACCAATTTGCTTAAAACCACTTTAGTGCTCATAATTTCATGTATGTATATTTTTGATATGAAACTTTAATTGCACATTTGGTCTTCCAGTTTTTCAAAAAGTAAGCAATTTAGTTCACCATTAATATATATCATTCAATTTTTAATAGCAAATGTTAATATATCGATAAAGATAGTGTTAAAACTTGTTAAACCTTGCAATTAATATTTTATGTGAATATTTGACACTATAATTACTGATAGACATGTAATACTTTTTATTAGTAATTGGATAACATCAACAGTAGACCAAAATGCTTAATTTTGGAAAAATGAATGACCAAATGCGCAATTAAGTTTTAATAGAGACCAAAATTGCATATCTTAAAATTGCATGGCATAGAAATTGCACAATGTGTAATTTAAATTTTTATAGGGACTAAAATTCTAACAATATCCAACCATACACAAAAAATGTGTCACTCCAAACAAGATCCACACTCCAACTCATTCATACAAGTTTTCTTATGTAAGAACTGCAGTATGATATTTGGATTCCTATCAGCATTATGATCATAATTTTTTGCAAACTAAACAAGGGAAATTACCTTTTTGAACCATGCACGTACTACCATGATGAGTAAAAGAGAGAGAAAGAATGCAGGTAAAGCAGTCAGAACGGCAAAGTTGATTTCATTTGCCCGTAGAATCTGGTTCAGCTCTAGCATTGCCCTGACCAAAATATTATATTGAGGAATAAAAACAATGTGAATATTTATTTAAAATTTTATATTCAAATAAACTCACGTCTCAGTATCCAGCTTGAGCTTCTGAACCTGGAATATTGAAGAATTATGTTAAAAACTTAAACAGATGTAACATATAACATATGAATTACATTACCTGAATAAGTATAGCGCGAACCAGCTCTCCATTGAGAAGGTTTTGAATAGGATGCATGAGTTCCTTCTCATACCTGCATTTATACTTGAGAGAATTAGATCTTAGCACATGATAAACACCAATGTTACAAGAAATGGAGTGATACTAAGAATTTACTAATAAGGTTTCTAAATTCAAAATTTCTTCCTATTACATTATATCGAGAGGACTACAATATATAAAATTCACTTTCTGTATGTAATTGTCCTTTGATTCCATCAAAATCCAAGTTTTAATTTTAATTTTAAAATATATTCAATCAATATAAATTGAAAATATTTTGTATGAACATCCCAGTAGGCATAATATCATAAAAAATTGCTTACAGGTAAATCTATGTATCTACTTCAAATTCAATTACAGAAGCAACTTACTACCATTGGACCAGTATAACTAGAGATATTCCAACTCACCTATCCATGACTATCTCAAGCATTTCCTGGTCTGAAGCATTCGCTGGGATATTCTGACCCCTTGCTTGCTCACTGAATGCCAACAACATCCTGCACAGAATTTTTTTAGAAATAGTTACTAAGAAAGCAATATCCAATCATCCATGCAACCACCATGCTTTCAATATCGAGTAGATTACTATTGCAAGTCAAATTTAATATCAATGAATATGACCAAATGCAATTCCAGGTAGTCCTAAAAAAATGAAATAATTGATAGCCCAAAGGCTAGTTAACTCTAATAGATCCTTACTGTTGAACATGTTTTTATCTCGTTTCTTATAAATCCATATTCTTCAGATAGAGATTTAGGTGGTATAAGAGGATTACATTTCTATCTATGGTACAAAAGGATGCTAGAGAACATAGTAAAATATCATGGTAGATAACCGGACTACAGTGAATCGTGAAGATTACACAAAAATAGCATCGTACATCTGTTGCATAAATTTCATTAATTGATGATTTTTATCTCTAATCAAATTAAATCTTCTACGGATAGAATCAGCCCTAATTCAAGCCACAGAAGATACTCAACGCAGCTCATTAAAATTTGCTAGGTCCCAATAGTTTCACAAACAGTTACACCACCCATAATCCTTCAAACAGTCCTTCACAGGCATCACACACACCTAAGGCTGGAAAAATGTACATGAATTGAACTAAACTATTCTAAAACTGAATTAAACTTTAGAAAGAACTAAACTTTATTGTATAATGGTTTGAAAGAATTGAATTGAAGTGCCTCATGTTAGTGAACTGAACCAAATTGAACTACCCTAAATTGCTTTTGAATTGGTTGAACTATTCGAATTGTTTGAATTATTACCAATTAATATCTTATTTTAGAGTTATATTTTCCAATCTCACAAGTCATAGTCCAGTTTAGTTCAAACAATTCTATTTAGGAACAATTCAGTTCGGTTTTCTTTTAAACAATTTAGTATTTTTTTAACATCTCCATTTTGAACAAACAACCCTACACGTACCCAACACTGTTCACTAACTTGCATACATGCATATTCTATTATGAATGAATAAGACCAAGCACATGCGTAATTACATATAAACCAGAAGCAAAGTTCAATGACTCACACGAAGCTTTTCCATACTAATCTATACTGTCTAATAAGTTAATAACAATTAATTGAATAGTGGGTTATTGAAAGGAAGGGTTCTTCTGAATCTTCAAAAGTTTTAAAATTACTTAACATATATTGTTGTTTATTTGATATTTTATTTAGAAAAATAAATTTAAAATAAGAATAATATGATTTCGTTTTCTTTGTAAAACAAAAGGTCCTAATGGGTTGAGAGTTTTTACTTCAACTGGAAGAAACATCAACAATTTATATCGAAAGAGAATTATAGAAACAAAATTATTAAGGTACCTAAGTAATAGCATACAATGCAAAACTATAAACAATTATGTTAAAATAAGCATCCAAAGCACATAGATTCTATACAGGTTTAGTATTAAAGAAAAAGGAGAACAACATATTTAAAAACCAAACCTGTGTAATGAGTTTGAAGTTAACTGCACCTCTTCGAGGTCCATAATACCTTGATGTCTCTTTCTGAATGTCTCAAAAAGTTCGTCCCTAATGGATAAAATCTGAAAATTGATTGCTTCAGCATATATACAAAGATGTGGGACACAGTGACAAACAAGAGGGCTCAAATCTCAAACAGTAATTTTTATAGGGATTATTTTAAAGGATTTTATGTGGTTTCAACTGGTGGATTTAACCCAACCAAAGTACAATGAGTACTCATGGGATATTAAATAAAATTCTAGGGCCAGGCTTAATTTAAACATAAGAAACAAAACACTCCTTCTAGCTTTATAATATTCTAAGGGCTTCCATATTTTTATGCTGGAATCCACCTCGCCTGCATAATACACTTTAGATCAGCTACTAGACAATATTAAACCTTATTTCATCCTTCCATCCTACATCAATCACAATCACAATCACAATCACAATCAGTTTGGTTAACTTTTCAACAGATATCAAGATGGGAATGAAGAGGGAAAAGACTCAAGGAAAAGAATTTTGTCCATTGCTTGCTGAAAATGGACTTTTAGGAAGGCTACATAGTTAATTCTAATTATCAAATAGATTGAGATTTGGAGGGGAAATGCAGCTAAGCAAATTTTACAATGCTTACTACAGCTCCTATCTCATAAGGATATTTTAAGTCCAACTCTCCTTTATTGAGGATGAAAAAAATGAAAGAATAATGAAAACCCTGGTAAATCATTGAGAAATTTACCGGTTGCTCTACGTGATTCTTAAGAAAGCTAATTGTTGAGTTCCTAGCTTCCTGAACCCAATTATCAAGATCAGAACTTCCCACCAATCTACTATGTCGTAAGAGCCAAATCGAGCATACTGACAGACCAACTGCACCACATGTATAGCGGATCCAATATTGAGTAATTTTCTTGGGCTTTCTATGTTTGATGACCTGAAACATATCACAACCATTAAATTGCAATTTAAAACTTTATTCATGTTACTGAACGGTCCAATCAACATAAACCAACTGAAACTAGAAAAGAATAAGTATTATCAACAAAGTTTATTACTTGTTCAATTTCAAAACCTCCATAGATGACTAAATCCAATATAAATGGTAAGAAAATAGAAGCCCTTGTAATTGACACCAGTCAAGATAAATTTGTCCACTTCTAATTGGCATTGAAGGATTGACGAAGTCCCATGGATTTTTAGAATATAGAAAATAACCGAGTAGAAAATAACTAAGAGACACCTTGAAATGTTTAAGATATAATAAGGAATATTAAATTGATAAGTATTAATGCACTTGGGGAACCAACCCTCAAAAGCTAGCTATTAAGGGGGAAGAACCAAGTGTGTTACTTAGGTACCCCATAATACCCAAGTATCTATTGTAGCACCGCTCCTAGGATGGACTTTCATTCTACAACACTTCACTCAACTCCATCATTGGTCAGAACTCTCGCCGTACATAGCCTTTTTCAAGACACCAACAACCAGCTCTTATACTAACTAATTGATAAGCACCCAAGTACTTGAGGAACACACTTTCAAAAGCTAGTTATTAAGAGGGAAGAATCAAACACTTAAATTCTCCACCTAACATCTCATACTACTTGATGTGGGACTTAGACATCCTATAATACCCAAGTCTCTATCATAGAGTCAGGCCAACTGTTGTCTAACGGAGGGGTTTACTGTTCCATTACCAGTCGAAGCAAAGGGGAGCAAAGTACAACATAACGAGAAAGCTAGGTAAGCAATTAATTTTAACATCCCAATGATGGTATGGCTACTATTCACTTCTCTGATTTTCATATAAAAATGGCTTGCTAACTGAATAGAGTAACACACATGCCCCATGAATCAACATATCTTATGGGTGTGAAACTAATCCCCTTAGGCAAGGAGCATTATAGCTGCCAATTCATTTAATCATGAAGGAACTATTGCCTAATAGCAAACAGAAATGACTCTTCAAATACATAATACCAAACAAAGTTAATATCATGATTGTGGTCGAAACCTTATTTTCAGGAAGGTTGGAAAATATTTCTGTTTAATATCTCATTTTTCAAGTTACTTTTTAGACCTAAAAGGATAAGTAATATTAAGTAAAATATTCAGTTTGTGAAATAAAGCGTATCTATTTAATTATTAAAATTCTGAACAAACAAACAAAAGTCATCTCTTTGAAGTGAGACTTTGCTGATAGAAGTATATAAATTCAAAAGTATTAACAAGAATATTTTTTATACAAAACTTCGTAATTTTTAGTTAGAAAATAAAAAAAATGCTGAACAGTAAGGCACATAAGCAGTACTCCGTTACTGCTCACCAAAAAATCAAAAGAAAATGCTAATTTGCTAATGCTAATAGAGTGAGCTGCCGGAAGTTGCACGATTAACATAGAAGATCTTACAAGAAAAGATATGTATGCGTCCAGCTTGTCTAAATTTTGATAAATTGAATTGATAGCATCTCTTATTTCACAGTCTGTCCACTGAGATCCGTCCTGATTTATTTCTGGCACCTTCTCAAATATCAGAGGGAATGAATAGCTCCCGTCAACAGAAGAATCACTCTGAATAAGCACAAAAGGTCAATTCTAGAAACAATGTTAAGCTGCAAACATGCTCCAGTTTTATTTTGAAAAATCACGGCTCACAGTATTAAGGGTTAAGTTAACGTACATAAATGAAAACAGAGGGAAAAAAGGCAAAAATGAACAACTTTATATATATATACCTCACGCATTGCATGTAGATGCCCAATTGAAGCTTCTAATGTTGAAAACAAATCACTCATTTTAACTAACAAAGTTGGAAGCTCTGTCTCTGGATCTGCCACTAAATCCTCTCCGATTTTATCAACTTCCATATAAACCTGAGCATGACATTTCAAATTTGAAGTAATATCAGAGAATCGATAGATAGAGCAATTCTTCCATATTTATAATTTTCTATTTCCACAGGTGCGTTCAAAAGTGTTTTACAGGTATGCCAGAAGAACTATCCTCATAAAATAAACTCCCCTAAAGACATGAATAAGAGTGCCACAGCCAGGAAAGAGGGGGGGGGGGGGGGAAGTAACCAAAAACCAAGCTAGGGCAATTTGGTAAAAAGCAGCAGCTGCTACAAAAACATGTAAGATACAGCATCACCTTCAAAATCATTCGTCATTCCAAATTTTCTCTTCTACAAATATAAAGATTAATAACTCCAATTTGACAGAATCATGCAACAACAAAACATTATTCACCGTTAAGCGAGCTTGACAACAAGGGACAGGCAAATTATATTCATTCTAATTATGAAAGGCTATTGTAATTTAAACATTAGGAGACAATGAATCAGACAAAGCAAACCTGAGCCAAAAATGTGGCAAGTGAATATCTTAAGCTACTCAAAACAGCTACTCTCTCGTCGATAAAACCAGACGCAGATTGGCACAGACTCTGTGTGGACGAACCCTGGGCAGTGAGTCCACGCAACAACTTAACTGTTTCATCAATAAAAGCCCTTGGACCCCTCTCAAAAATCATGAAACGTGCCTTCTGGGAATCTGACCTCTGAAATTTTAAACAAATAAGCAGTGTAACTATTTCCAGAATAGACATAGTATGAACTAAAAGACATGAAAGATAAAAATAAGAAAGAAAACACAAACTGTTTTATTACAAGTTAAAGTTAGTTTATAGGAAAGCTTATTTTTAATCTATGCATTAGTTAAAATTGGCTTATGCAGTAACTCAGTTAGATTATTTTTTCTTCTTAATTCTTTTTGGAAATATTTATAATACAAAGATAACAAAACAAAATGACAAGATATTTAAAAACAGAACCTTAGCTCTGAACTGCCAGAAGTGGAGATTCTTTTGAATGCTATGCAAATTTATCAAAATACGCTCCAATATGCCCTCCACAATACCATGCACTCTGGATCTTTTGGTAATGAGCCTGCAAGGGAACACAACACCAAACATAAAAAACCCTAACATTCATTCGTTCCATCCATGAAGAAATAGAAAGAGAGCTGAGAATAAAATGAAAATGAAATTTAAACACGAACGAATATTCATCAATTTAGGGTTGATTTTGAAGAAGTGAATAGGAAAATGAGCGTACACAGGAGAGTCGAGCGAAGAGGAGGGTAACGGAAGAGGAAGACATTCCCGACGCGGTGTTGATCTGAAGCGGATTGCGAAATTGGAGATAAAGTTTTTAGGGTAGAAAGGATAGAGAGCGTGGATTCGATTTCGAATATAATGAGAATAAAATTGTGAAAGAAAAGTTGTGTTTTCGGTGGATTCGGTTTCCGATAGTGGAACCGCCATGAGAACCACTGCTCCAAGCTTCGCGCCGCTCAAACAAACTTTTCTTACACTTTTTGACTGTGTGTAGTAGTTTTTTTTTTCTCTTTTAAAATTAAATTATTTTGATTTAGTTTCGCCCAACCTTTTCACATATTCACAGTCAAAAAGCCTAACCCTTGTATTCTAACATCACCTAAATCACAGACAAAGTGAAATAAAGCCATTCAACTATTTATGAAAATTTAAAACATTTCAAGTGAGATATTAGCTAAAATATTTAAAAAATAATAATTATAAAAATATAAAAGTAAGATGGTTGTGAAGATGATTTTTTTAGCAAACTAGTGCAATTTAATATGTTAATGATCGAATTGAGTAAAATTTTAAAAAATTATAAAAATAGCCAAGTCTTGACAAGGTAACATGATTTTTATTTTCTAAAAGTAAAGTTGTGTGAATGTTGCATGATTTCAGTATTATCAGCATGATTTTTGTGTAATTAATATTGTTAGTTAAATTTAATTATATTAAAAACATGTTTACACTCTAGCACGACTTCCATTCAAATAAACTGAATCGTGTTATCTTAACATGATTTCACTTTCAGGAAGTTAGGTTTAACATGACTTTTTCACAATAAAGTTGTATCAATGATAAATACAATTTTTTTTCACACTTATTAACTTTAATCATAAATTGTTGGAATGTAATAATAAATAAATTTATTATTTTAAATAAGATTTATATAATTAGATTTATTTTGACCTTATTTATTTTGTGGTTTTTAGATTATACCGTGTATATGGAGTGTTTCTCTTTGTAAATGGACCGTCTCAAAATTATATTTTTTATTCTAAATGGTTAGAATTTTATTTAGTCTTTAAAAAAAATTATGAATTCAACAAAAGATTCATATTGTATCTTTAGTTTTCCCAAATAAATTACTACAATTGTAAAATATTGTATTTATTAAAAAAATGATATTATTGTAATTAAATTTATTTTAGCAAGTAATATATTTATTGTGTTAATTTACATTTACTTTGGCACGAAAAGAGTATTTCTTTTTTAGAAAATGTTCCCAACATTATAACGAAAACTTACAAAAACTTAAAACTCATTATCTATAACTAGCGAACACAGGCACTAACGTGTCTGTGTATCCGATTTTTTTATTTCTTTAGTATTTTTTTTATTTTTCAAAAATAAGTTAAAGAGTAGTGGAGAGAGAAAATGGAAAGTAGGTAGATTGGGTCATTCGTAACCGATGCTTTAGCATCAACTACAGCTCTTTCATCAACTACAGCAATATCCGATGTAGCACATTCTCCCTCTTTATATAGGAGAGAAAGTGGAAAGTAGGATATGTGGGTTATGTGTAGTGGAGAATCATAAAATCTGTTTCTTAAATCAATTTTAATAAAAATAAATATGAGTTTAAATCAGAAAAGTAACGTACCAAATCTCCACTCTCCTGCTGGTCCACAAAATATTACAAATATCTTTAATTTTTTATTTAATAGGGAATAAGATCTTTAAAACAGAAAAGTAACTAATCAATCTCTCCACTCTCTCCATCCTCCCCACTCTCCAGTTAAATAATAACAAATAAAATAAATTTTAAAATTAAAAAATATTTTATTAATTTTTGAAATTATAAAATGTCCAAATAACCAAAATAAATTAATACAATAAATTATTAAGTAAGGATAAAATGGAAAAAAAAATTAAGAGCAGTTAAGAGGAGAATAAGAAATGACACAATGACCATAATACAATAATAAAATTAAATATTAATATAAGGATAAAATAGGAAAAAAAGATTAAGAGCAGTTAAGAGGGGAATCCCCTTTATATATAGGTATAGATATATAAATATATATGTATATGTTTATTGGATTGTTTAAATAATTCTTTAACGGATCTAGATTCTTTTTCGAGCTTAAACTTTTTTATTACTTTTCTCCAATAACAAACATTAAATGGGTCTTGAGATAATTTTTTTATCGTTTAAAATTACTTAAACAAATATGACATATAAAATAAGCAAAAGATTTAACATCAATAAATAATAAATAAATATATTTAACTCAAAATCTTAAGACAATAAATAAATCTATAAATTATGCAGAAGTACACAGAAGCTGAAGTTTGCAAGCTTTCTAACAAGAGGGTCTAGGGGATGTACTTGTAGTCTGTGTGTTGTAATGGCTTCTAGGCAGAATTCCATCTACATGTGCTATAAAACTCTCACCTACTGTGACAATTATGCAGTAAAACAATAACGCAGAGTCAAGAAATCTGCCTTTTGAAGCTTTGTAGGCCACCAAAATTATAATGTACTCCTGTTATAGAAGTCATGGGTGCAGCAGAGGAACCCTGCTGTTAGCATAAGCAGGGTAGGGATGCAGATTTCATTGGCTTTGGATGGATAATTTTCAATGCTTGTACTAAGTTTTTAATTCAAGAAAGTTGTTTCTTTACCTAGTTTTTCTCATAATACTTGTTAAATAAATAGAATGAAGCAGATGCTTAAATCCTTATACAAAATGCACAAAATCTTACAATATTAAATAAAGTTCCTTCTAGCTAGGCTATATGCTTTTCAGCCAAAGCCATGAATAAAAAATCGTAAAACACTTAAGAGGAATGTTTTAAAGCACAGCAAAACCAGAAAAGGAGAAAAAAAATCTGCTAGAAAAAGCAAAGGCACTGTCTTTATGTGGATCAGTTGCTGGCTGAAATTAACTTAGCAGCCAGTAATAAAGCATGCTATCTTAATGGACAACTTTACCTCACTATTCCTCTTTCACTTATCTTCTAACAGATTCTCCTACTCTCCATCATGCCCCTTAACCATAATCTTCTGCATAAACCAGAATTTCTGTTCCACTAAAAGCATATCTTTGCTGCATGCAACCCTGTTTGATACTACTTGCTTTAAAGCTTTAGTCTTTGATTTCCACTGACAGTAGATGATGTTCCAATGTGTCTTCCTAACAAACCAAGCCATTCCTCTTCTCTTTATTAACTGCTGAGCTTCTGCTACCCATTCATTCTTCTCATTTCCTTCTCAATTCCTTCAACCGCAGCAAAGATACTTCATTCATCTCACGTGCATCAAGACTCACAGAACAGCATCTGATAGCATGTATCAGAAAAACTTGAAAGAAGACATATCCTAACTGTTAGGATCCTTGTAGTAACAGCTACTGGTTTTCTTTGGGCTTGTAATTGACCCTTATTGTACTTTTGTGGTTGTTACCTCCCACCAGCGTCTAGATATGGAAATAGATGAATTTAAGAATTTGGAGAGAATGGTGAACCTTTTACATTTGGAACCCACCTCTCCTTCTCTTTTACTTTAGGAATCTAGCAGTCCTTCGGTTTTAATTTTGGAATACGATTCTCTTGCTTTTCCCTCGTTACTTTTGGTTCCAATAAATAAGAAAAAAATAATATTATAGGTCCTTTGGTATCAGAAAAAACAAATTATACATTAACCAATCAATTATTATTATTTTACATTTTATTTTTATTTTTTTTACTTTACCATTAAATTTCCAACTTCCATTTATATTATCACTATTTTTTCCGTACATTTAACCATCCAAAGTTTCAGTTTTCATATATTTTAAAAAAATAATTTTATTTACAGAAAAGAATCCTAAGGCCAAAACAAAATACATAAAAAAAAATTAAAAATTATGCAATAGTAAAAGGCCATGCAGGAGCAATGTTTAAACAGCAAGAGGAAGTTTGAAGAACAGAAAAGAATAGAATAGTGGTAGAAAGAGGAGTCTCTTGCACTACTGCAACAATAATATTTCTCCATCAACACACATCTATCTTCTTTCAAGGATCACCACTGGTAAACTTCTCATCACTTTCACTTCTTCTTTATTCTCTCTACTCTTTAGGTTCTACTATTACCTGTGCTATTCTCTGATGTAAATTAAAGTTTGAGTCTTTCATTTTGGTTAGAAAATGATGAATCCTGATGTGGAAGTTTCGGATGAGTCCAACATAAAGATTACAATATCACGAGATTATCTGAGCCATGACCAAACTCTTCCCCCTGTTGCTGTCACACCATCATCAGGTTTTTTCATACAATAATATCGGAAGATAGATTTAAGTTCCAAAGAAGATGATATATATATATATATATATAGAGTGATTAAAATTACAGTGACTAAAATTAAGTTTGAAAGGATTGCAGAAATGTTATGGTGTGCATTTTCGGGTGACTGGAGTAAAATGGAAGACATTGTTAAAAATGATCCAAGTAGTGTACGCATTCAATTCATTGGATCAGGCAACACAGCTCTTCATATAGCAGCAGGTGCAGGGAACACTAGTTTTGTTGAAGAGTTGACTAAGCTTATGAAGCCAGAAGACCAGCTAATACCAAACTTCCAAGGGATGCTTCCAGTTCACTTGGCTGCTTTATCTGGCCACGGCAGAATAGTGAAAGATTTATGCTCTCAGCAGCGTCTGCTTGACAAAATGGCTTACAAGGATATTCGAAAACTCTTTTTCATCACCATTAGCAACAACATGTTTGGTAAGTGCATCTACAACAATTAAACATCCTTGTTTACCATTTCTTCTTATCTAATTATCTTTTACTACTTCTTATATTATCATGTTTATCAACTCAACCAATCAACTGATATGATTCTATATCATTCAGTTTAATTCAGTAGAACACAAGAACAAATTTAATGATCAGTTCAAATTATTTTGATCGAAACTCTGATCAGATTCAATATATAATTTTGAATTTAGTTGGACTCTGATCAGATTCAGAAAATAGAGAGGAGACTAGAGAAAATTAAAAATGATACTCTTTCTCATTCATTAGGTAACGAAGTAAAGTATCTCACAAAGTAAAATACCCTTAATGCATACTAACTCATCTTTTCATTTTCTCGCAACCATCATTTTGTAATTACTATTTCTGACAGCCTTGTACATGTTCATCATCTCTATATAATTTGTGCATTTGACAGATGTGGCCATCACAATATTTAAAAAATGTCCCCTTGAATTGAGCACTGCAAGAGATGAAGAGCAGCTAACAGCAATGCATATGCTGGCGCGAAAGCCGTCAACAGTATTACGTAAGCTTCATTTCCATTTTGGTTCTTAATTAACTTAGAAATTTATGCATACAAAAGCAAGAATTACTCCTTAATTGTCGATATTCAGTGTTATAATGGTAATGATTAGATATTTATTAAATTATTAGTCTCATAATTACAAACGTATAGCAACTGATGAGCAACTATATTTGCACTTTTAATTTTAAGTCAGGAGTAAAATATAGAACTTTCTAAATAGCAAATATATTAACTTTTTTCTTATTTTAGGCATGGAATTAGAGGACGACAAAGATGATAAAGGATCGGGTATTATATTGCTGAGAGGGATATGGGCTGAAGTTGGAAAGTTGAAAATAGAAGAGACTTTTGCGTTGATTACTCAACCTTCGGTAGTGTTGTTTGATGCAATACAATCAGTAAGCCACAAGGAAGTAATAAACATGTTTTTGAAGTGTATTGAAATACTCAGCACAGTAAAGGACCCTAATGGACGGAACCTACTGCACTTACTTTTTCTACATCGACGTGATGATATCTTTAATACGCTTGTAAATCATAGGAAAGAGCAGTTAGTACGAGCAGTGGACAATGAAGGTAACAACGTTCTACACTTGGCTGCGCTTTTTCCAATTCAATTCCAATCATTCTCAGGTTCAAGTGCATACATTCAAATGCAAAGAGAGCTCAAATGGTTCAAGGTGAATTCATTCATTTCCATATTCTTATTCAGTCATTCTTTATTAGTATTGTATTGTAAGATATCAGTTCCACAAATCTTTACATACTTTTTGTTGATAAATAGAAAGCTCAGGAAAGCGTTCCTAGTGAATTAAAGAGTGTGATAAACAAGAAGGGGAAGAGACCAATTGATGTATTTTATGATGAACACAATCAGTTATCTAAAGATATCAAAGAAGCAGCCAAAGGAATAGCAGATTCTGGAATGATTGTAGCAACGCTTGTTGCTACCGTAGCATTTGCAGCTGCTCTCACTGTTCCAGGTGACAAGAACAATAACTGGTTCATTGTCTTCATCTTCACGAACGCAGTCGCATTATTCACTTCTTCTGCGTCCATACTCTCTTTCTTGTCAAATTTCACTTCTTCAAGATTTGCACAAAGTGAATTTGTGGTATCACTACATCCCAGCTTGACTTTTGGACCTGTGTTACTAATCATCTCCGTTGCTTCTATGGTTCTGGCTTTCATTGCAGCAACCTTTCTCATATTTGCTCACACAACCAAGTGGGTTTCTTATACAGTGGCTCCAATGGGCGTTTTCGCATTACTTTTGTTTCTTCTCTTTCAATCTAAGTTCTGCGACCAACTCTTTTGGTCCAGCTACTATCGTCCCAAACTTGAGTAACTTATTACTTACGCACCTACATTACCATCATTAAGTGTTTTTTATCCAATTTTCCTGTGTTTTAATTACTCCATGGTTGCTGTCTCCACCTCATTGTATCATTTGTTTATGAAACAATAAAGTTTGTGTTTGAATTTGATGAGATTATTAAAAATGCAGCACAACTCATAGGGTGGAGGGAGAATGGCGTGAAGGGAAGAAACACTATAAGGACACTGATGAAAATTTGTGTACTGTTAACTATCAGAAGATGTATGAGTAGGTTCTAAGTGTGGTGCTCAACATGGTTATTTGTAAATTTTTGATATAATTCTCAGCCAAGGACACAAAAGGGTTTGTTTCTTGCTGGAGGAAAAGGAAGCAGAATTTGACAGTCAAGGTAGTGAGCAGGAAATCAGGAAGGATGGAGGAGACAAAGGGTATGCTAGTCTGATTCATGGTTCTTTCCAGCACCAAAAATACCCTTCGGGGAAGTAGAATAATGCTGCATAATTTAGAATGACATTCCGAAAGCAAATTTCATTGTAGGCACCCCATTGCCATTTCAACGGCATTTCCTCTGTCACCCAACAAATCTGTGTAGGAAGGACGTCTTGACATGAAAGGTGAGTGAAGTGTTAAAGTCTAAGAAATATTGCTACTGATTTGGAAGGTTTGGGTTTGTAATTGTAGAGACTGTATTGGTTTCTTGAGCTGCTATGTTGGTTAGAGTCTTTTGCAATAGATGTTCTAGTATTAGTTATGATAAAGCAGGGGAGGGAGTGCTAAAGAGGCTAGGCATTAATTTGCTTGTTGTTAAAATATAGGAGGTGAGTGTGATTTTTTATAAGAGTTGAATTATCCCTTTTAAGTCCCCAGTTAAAAAATCTTTCGCTACAAATTTAACCTGCAGATAATTTTTTTTAATAATTTACTTGTAAGCAAAACCATTGTTGCATCAACTTCAATGCTCGTAACATGGAGGAAACAAATAGTGAGGATCATGTAAACTGGTGGAACAGAATCATTCCAACATTTGATGCATGCTTCAAAACACGAATTTTTTTACACTATAGCATTGGAACAGACTCATTTCTATATTTCTCTTTTATAATTCGTAAGTGTAAAATTGTCTTTTTTTAAGGAAAAATAACATTACAGATCAACTTAGGCTGTCTTGAAGCAACAAAGTCTGGAGAGGAGGCAAATTATATTCTTTCTAATTATGAAAGACTTGTGATTCAAACATTAGGATACAATATCGAATCAGACAACAAAAACCTGAGCAGAAAATGAGGCAAGTGAATATCTTAAGGAACTCAAGTATCAGATTGGTACAGATGTCAGGAACCCTGGGCATTGAGTTCTCGCAACAACTTAATGGTTTGATCTCAAAATTCATGAAAAGTTCTTTTTATCAAGCAACAAATATTTTATTTATATATATAGAACACTTGATGTTTCAACCAATATGATACCTACTTCTATATAAGAAATGGTTATTTTGTATTTATGTATGAAGAATTATAAATATTTCATTACTACTACGTCACCACAAAAGACCTTATCATTTTCCACAATATATACTAAAGGGTCAGAAGAGATTATATTAAGCCACTTTTATACACACTACAAGAAAATCATGAAATAAAAACCAATTTTTAGACACCAAAATAATTAGTTACAATAGTAACTAAATTAGAGACCATTTTAAAAACTAAATAAAAAATTGGTTTCTAAATTAGTTTCTATTATTGATAAATAGTTTCTAAATTGGTATCTAATTAGCAACCAAGATTTTAACTATCAATTATTTAGTTTTTAAATTTGGTTTCTAAAACCTTGGTTGCTAACTAGATACCAATTTAGAAACTATTTAACAATAATAGAAACTAATTTAGAAACCAATTTTTTTTGTAGTTTTTAGAATGGTCTCTAATTTAGTTACTATTGCAACTAATTATTTTGGTCTCTAAAAATTAGTTTCTATTTCATGATTTTCTTGTAGTGACATAGGATTCCAACTCTTTCCTCAAATTCCTATAATACACCTTTGTACAAAAGTAACTCAAAATGCTTCAAGACATCTTCATACAAAAGTTAGTGTATAATGTACACTGAATGTTTAAGCTTTATTTCACTTCTCTATTTACTTCTGCAGTTTACCAAAACATTATGCAGAAGGCTTCAGCTTGCATCGTTGTTGGGAGGGGGACGATCTTTTGTTTCCATGAATTTATGTATATGTTATTTGTGTCAGGGTCCACATTATGTGTCTCCTCTTCCGTCTACTTATTTGCTTTTTTTTTTTATCACTCTCCCTTAGCCCCGGTTTGGATTAGGGGTGGCACTGTAGCCGCAGACGGATGTGGGGTGCCACCCTCGTTTGGATCCGGCCATGGTGGAGGGTATGGGTGAGGGTGAGGGGAAAGTTGGGCCAAATGAGAGAGCATTCAGAAGTGAAGAGAAAGGAGATGGTGAGGGAGTGAGTGCCAAGTAGGATGAGTGAAATATCATTTGTGCCCTCACTAGATTTTTGGACGTATGTGGACATTGGACGTGAAACATGCATGCGCATATGTGAAGAGAAGCTTTTCAGCAGCAAGCACATGAGATTCCTGGCCATTGTTCAGGAATCTGTTTGACCAAGTTCAAAGTTCAATGAATGCATAGGCAAGTTGGTGAGAGGGTGGATGAGCGTAATAAAGAGGTGCAACAATATATATGTGGTTCCCAAGCTCACAAAGCAGAGGCAATTCGGTTCTTCACAAAACACATACCTAGAGAGCTTGGAGAGGGTCGTGAGTGCGTTTGGTTCTTCGTTTGTGACCTCAGGTGAGCTGTGTGAGTTTAGTTTCATTCTTAATCGATTATCACTGAAAATGAACGTATGCCATAATCGATTATGTGGAAAAAAATTGTTGATAATCAATTATGTTCATGACATAATCGATTATCTGTACAAATTTCCGTGAGATAATCGATTATGATCGTTTTTGCACTGGAAGCCTAATTGATTATGTGTCATAAACATTTGGATAATCGATTATGTGCTATTTTACACTCGGGTGATAATCGATTATGGTTCTAATTTTCCAGATTTAAAATATTGTTATTAAAAAGATTATAAAAATGGTTGCAGTAATTTAAAAACAGAAAAACCAAATATACAGAAGATTTTTTTAACATTTTACAATGTTAATAAATAAATTTATGAATGTATAGATAGTAATTTTTTTTTAACTTTGAAGATGTTAATAAATACATTTTTTGATTTAAATTTACAGAATAGACTATTTTTTAGAAATTATTATTTTTACAGAATGTAAATATAATTTTTTAATGTTATTTTTTAAAACAAATATTGTATTAATTAAAAAAACAGAAAAAGATTATATAATAAATTAGAATTTTTAATAATATATGTACATAGTTACATAAATTCTTAATGTTATTATCAAAAAATTAAAACAAAATATTGTAGTAATTAAAAAGAACAGAAAAAAGATTACATAATAAATTCGATTTTTTAATAATATGTGTAGATAGTTAATATTTTTTTAACATTTAATGTTTTATAAAAAAAATATTTATTTATTTGAAATGATTATTTTTATAGAATGGAAATACAAATTTTGAATGTTATATTTATAATTTTTTTTTTCATTTTATAATGTTATGAAAATATATATAATTTATTTTTCATAATTTACATATAAAAAACAGAAAAAGATTACATAATAAATTAAATGTTTTACTAATATGTCACTAGTGATTTTACAAACTAAATTTTTGGTTTCTAAAAGGATAAAATTAGTCACTAACTTAATTCGAGACTAATTTAGAAACTAATAATCTTAAGTGGCTAAAATCATGGTCGCTAATTTTAGATACCAATTTAGATTCTAATTTAGAAATCAATTTAGTTACCATTAAATAAAAACCAATTTAGTGACCAAATATATAGAAACTAATTTAGTGACCAATTATATAGAAACCAAATTAACAACCAATTTAGTAACCAAAATATATAAAAACTTATTTAGTGACCAAATATATAAATACAAAAAAGTCACTATATTAGTTTCTAAATAATATAATTTATTATAAAATATTTATTATTATTATTATTATTATTATTATTTGTTTTTTATATTTATTATTTATATTTATATTTATATTTATATTTATATTTATATTTATATTTATATTTATATTTATATTTATATTTATATTTATATTTATATTTATATTTATATTTATATTTATATTTATATTTATATTTATATTTATATTTATATTTATATTTATATTTATATTTATATTTATATTTATATTTATATTTATATTTATATTTATATTTATATTTATATTTATATTTATATTTATATTTATATTTATATTTATATTTATATTTATATTTATATTTATATTTATATTTATATTTATATTTATATTTATATTTATTTTTATTTATTTATTTTTTTTTATTTTTTTTATTTTTTATTTTTTATCAAGTGTAAATCTTAGCCAAAAAGACTTCAATACAGCTTGAACTGCTTTGCTAGTTGCCCTGCAAACTGCGAAAATTAGTCATTTAGTGTAGTCTATTCATAAGAAAAATGCGGGATATACTAAGATGATCACTTACATATTGAACTTTCTTTTGTTGTTCATTGCTAAGTTCCAAAGCTTTTGCAACTGAGCAAGAGCATTTAAAATCTTCAATATTTGTACCTATCTGGTCCCATAGATAACTAGAATGAGATTATAGAGAAATTGATGTTTCTAGTATCCATTAATTGTCCAGGATGCTCACCTTTCCAATTGTTTCAGGATCCCCAAAACAATCCAAATAATCATATGCTCACCTTTCCAATTGTTTCAGATCCCCAAAGCAATCCAAATAATCATCCTAAAATTAGAGGGGGGAAAGTCAAGGGAAAAGATAGGTTAAAGTACAGTTTTTATAAAATATTTTAAGCTGATACATAGTGAAAGTATAAGGTAGACACAGACACACATCATTCTAGAGTCTAAATGGCCTTAAGAGAAGAGGTCAAATATACCAGCAAAGATATTACCTATACTTGAAAATATATTCCCATCTCAACAAGAATGTTCTTTACATCAACATGGTTATCCAGATTCTCACCCACCATGAGCAATGCACATGCAACCTGAGTAAGAAGCAGATATATACATGGATAAATAACATATCATATATTCGAGTGGCCTACAGAACTGATGGAAATTAATCACATAGATAATAGAAAGACATCTTCTTTTAAGTGACACTCATTAAAAACATATCAAACTTTATATTCAGTTGTATGATAGCTTATAGAACCATTTTAAATGAATCAAATAGATAATAATAAAAAAAATAAAACTTCTTTTAAGTAATAACTCTTTAGAAACATATCGAACTGAATAACATCATATGCATTTCATTATCTGTTTCCTAGTTTAATTAGAAAAACATTAAAGATTCTAGCAGTGTAAACTATTGGGCGACTGATAGTTATTTAACATTAGTATTTATAAGAAACGAACAAGGAGGAAACCAAAAATTGTGAGGTTATACCAAAAAGGGATAATAATACTTAATGGGAGGTAAAACGACTTGTAATGAACAATACACCGATGCCTGCAGAAGATGATATCCATATGTTATTATTAGTATTGATTTCTCAAGACAGAAAAGAATAATGGACAAGCAACTGAAGAGAAAATACATAGATTGCATTGAAAACATAGCACATTGCTAGCTAGTAATAAGAGAAGGAACCAGTAACAAGCAAATTTCACATCATATTCTTCACCATGCCCAGCCAAAAAAGAACTGCATTATTAGTTTTGGCAAATACAATTCTATATAATATTCTGTGTTTCAAGGTTGATGATATTAGAAACAACACAACTCACTATTTCAAAATCTATATGTAAAGCTTTCCGAATCTAATAAAGAACACGTTTAAACAGGGGACAAAATTTCATTCAGAATAAAACTCAATGTGAACTAAAGAAAACAAATAGCAAAAGACTCAGTGTAAACTGATCTTCAAAACAGAAAATTTGCTTTCTGTTGTTAGGACACTGCAAGTGACAACAAATAACAATAGAATAATTAATTAATCAACAAAAGAAAAATATATTTGTGAAGTTTTTGACATATTTCTTATTTATTCATTGAATCATTCACCAATCATCCACAAACTGAAAGTGTTTCAATTGGCAAGTTATAATTTCTCAAATTTTAATCACATTGAAAACAAATGGCAAATCGGCTAACATAACAAGCACAACAATTTGAATGCATTTTAGTTGCAGTTGTGCTTCATTCAGAGCCAACAGTAACCGTGAAAATGTTTCTATAACTTTTAAATGTTTACATTATAATAACTCATTAAAACTTAAACTACTAAATGTTGCTCATGTGCGTGGTGTATCAATTTGTATCTTCAATCAAATCTGATTTCTCCTTAAGAATTAAAAGATACATGAGTTCTCCTTAAGAACTAACTCTCCGTGAGTATTTTTAGGAAATACAACAAACATGATAACCGAAATTAGGGTTTTAACCGAATTTAGGGTTTTAAGATGGGGAAGATACAATGAGTAAAGTTGTGAAGCTTCGATGAGCAAGAAAAAAATTAAAGACAAAGATCGAAAATGGAGCATGAAATAATGGAGCGAGAATGAAACTTACGATGATAAGCAGAGTGCGTTGCCGTTGGGTGCGTTGCCGTCGCGGGTGCGTTACGGTTGCGGGTGCGTTGCCGTCGCGAGTGTGTTTCCGTCGCAGGGTGACGTAGCAGGGTGTCGTCGTAGGGTGCGGTGCGCGGTTCCACTCGCAGGGTGCGCAGTTCCAGTTGCAGAGTTGTTGAGAGTGAGAGATGAGAAGAAAAGTTAGAGAGATAAAATTTTGAAATTAAAAATCCTGCAGAATATTTGCTCTCAAATTTAAAAAAATTAAATTGATATCAATTATTTTAATATTATACTAAAATTAATAAATTAGTAAATTTATTTATATTAATTTAAAATATTTTATAAATTAATAATTAATTTTATAAAATTTAATTATTCCAAAATTAGTATATAAATTTAAATAATAGTAACTAAAAATTTAAGTATTTAATATATGATGATTAGAAACTACAAAATTAGTTTCTAATTTTATTATTTTTAAAAAACAAAAAATTAGTTTCTAAAATAGATTAAAAGTGACTAAAAAATGTTTCTAATTACATTTTAATAAGAGACTAAAAAATTGGTTTCTATAAATATATTTTTATTATTAGTTACCAAAAATATAGTATCTAATTATATTATATTTTTTATTAATAATAGATACCATTTTAGTAATAAAATTTTTTTAGTTTATAAGATGATATCTAAATTAGTTACCATAGAAACTATTTTTTTAGTTTCTAAATTAGTCACCATTCAATCATTTTCTTGTAGTGTGTTAATATTTTTGGAACATCAAATTGTTTATAAAAAATAGATTTATTTATTTGAAATTATTATTTTTACAGAATAGAAATAGAAATAGAATTTTGGAATTTTATTTTTTATATTTTTTAAAATTAAATTATTTATAAATAATACATTTATTTATTTATTTATAGTTAATATTTTTGACATAATGCATTAATACAAATTTGACATGTTATAAATAATAAATGCTAACAGAAGTTTTTATAGAAATTAATAATGTTATAGAAAGTTTTATTGTTACATACGTAATTAAAAATAATAATAATAATAATGTTATACAATTTTTTATTTTTTATTGTTACAGAATGTAAATGTAATTTAAAATAGTATTGTACTAAAACCCTAAAACAAAAAAAGTTAAGAGAAAATATATTTATTTCTTGATTGATGAAATTATAATTTTGTTAGTTTATATTTATTTTGTTATATTAGATAAATTAAATGATAAAGTCATTTCTAATAAAATGTTTATTATAATTATTTAAAATTAGATATTAGGGTAAGTGTATTGGTATAATTTTACACCGAAACAGTAACCGTATTCGGTATGTTGTATTGACATTTATCCATAATCATGGCTCTGGATCAAAGTTCTACCTTTCGTGGATAACATTATGAATTCGGGTAACCAATACGACGAGCCAGAGATGGTACATTTTGGTGTGAGTGTTTTATACAAATCCGAAGATCACACCTCTTGGTGAACTTGTCATTGAAATTTGTGGCAAGCGGATACACATCAATGAAATGGATTGGATGAATATTACTCATCTGTGGTATGACGGTGTTAAGTTAACACCTGAGACGATCCCGGAAGAATGTAATTTTGATCGAGTCTTAGCATTATATCTTTAGTTTAATATTGTATCTTTAGTTTTCCCAAATAAATTACAAAAATTATATTACCACAGATAAAATATTGTATTTATTAAGATAATGATATTATTGTAATTAAATGTATTTTAACAAGTGATATATATATATATATATATATATATTTTGTTAATTTACATTTACTTTGACACGAAAAGAGTATTTCTTATTTAGAAAATGTTCACAACATTACAACGAAAACTTACAAAAACATAAAACTCATTATCTAGAATATATATGTATGCTGTTTAAATAATTCTTTAATGGATCTAGATTTTTTTTCGAGCTTAAACTTTTTTATTACTTCTCTCCAATAACAAACATTAAATGGGTCTTGAGATAATCTTTTTATCGTTTAAAATTACTTAAACAAATATGATATATAAAAAAGCAAAATATTTAACATCAATAAATAATAAATAAATATTTTTAACTCAAAATCGTAAGACAATAAATAAATCTATAATTTTTTTTTACTTATATATTATTAATCTTACTTATCTTTATCCGTTACAAAATTTCTACAACTAATTATGATTAGTGC
Source organism: Phaseolus vulgaris (assembly GCF_000499845.2). Lineage (NCBI taxonomy): Eukaryota > Viridiplantae > Streptophyta > Magnoliopsida > Fabales > Fabaceae > Phaseolus > Phaseolus vulgaris. Next base: position 55,104,060 of record NC_023752.2, read on the forward strand.
ATATAAAATGCATTAGAATGGAATACTAGTTTACTTTGCAAAACTAAATTCCAAAATCCACTTACCTGAGTCCAACATACACATCATTGATGAAATAGAAATCCAAATATAGATATAGTTTGATGAGATAGAAACACATGTACAATTAATGTTACAACCTCAAACAAATTATATATCAAACAATTATAACAAGCTTTTTAGGTTAACTTGGCCATCATCATAATGTAAAACTTTGGCAATGAGCTTGGATGAATAATTTTCAATGCTTGTAGTAAGTTTTTAATTCAAGAAAGTTGTTTTTTTTTATCTAGTTTTTCTAAGATGCTTGTAATTGACCCTTGTTGTTATTACCTTCCACGAGCTTCTAGATATGGAAATAGATGAATTTAAGAATTTGGAGAGAATGGTGTACCTTTACATTTGGAACCACCTCTCCCTCTCCTTTACTTTAGGAATTTAATAGTCCTTCGGTTTTAATTTTGGAATACCATTCTCTTGCTTTTCCCTTGTTACTTTTGGTTCCAATAAATGAGAAAAAAAAATATTATAGGTCCTTTGATATCGAAAAAACAATTTATACATTATTAACCAATCGATTATTATTATTATACATTTTATTTATTTATTTTTTACTTTATCATTAAATTTCCAACTTCCATTCATATTATCAATAATTTTTCCGTACATTTAACAATTCAAATTTTCAGTTTTCATATATATAAAAAAAATACTTTTATTACAGAAAAGAATCCTAAGGCCTAACAAAATTCATAAAAAAAAATCAATTTTGTGTAACTATAAAAGGGCATGCAGGAACAATGTTTAAACAGCAAGAGGAAGTTTGAAGAACAGAAAAGAATAAATAGTGGTAGAAAGAGGGGTCTCTTGCACTGCAACAATAATATTTCATTCACCATCAACACACCTTCCTTCTACAAGATCACCACTCGTAAACTTCTCATCACTTTCACTTCTTCTTCTTTATTCTCTCTACTCTTTAGCTTCTACTATTACTTGTGCTATTCTCTTAGGTAAATTAAAGTTTGAGCCTTTCATTTTGGTTAGAAAATGATGAATCCTGATGTGGAAGCTTGGGACGAGTCCAACATTGAGATTACTAAAGCACGAGATTATCTGAGCCATCACCAAACTCATCCCCCTGTTGCTACTTCACATGCTGTCACACCATCAGGTTTTTTCATACAATAATATTGGTAGATTGATTTGAGTTCTAAAGAAGATGAGATATACATATATATATATATATATATAGTGATTAAAATTACAGTGACTAAAATTAAGTTTGAAAGGATTGCAGATATGTACTGGCATGCATACATGGGTGAGTGGGGTGAAATGGAAGCCATTGTTAAAAATGATCGAAATAGTGTACGCATTGGATTGACTGGATCTGGCGACACAGCTCTTCATGTAGCAGCAGGTGCAGGGAACACTACTTTTGTTCAAGAGTTGATTAAGTTTATGAAGATAGAAGAGCAGCTAATACCAAACTCCGAAGAGATGCTTGCAGTTCACTTGGCTGCTTTATCTCGCCACCACAGAATAGTGAAACATTTATGCTCTCAGCAACATCTTCTTGACAAAATGGCTTACAAGGATATTGAAAAACTCTTTTTCATGACCATTAGCAACAACATGTTTGGTAAGTGCATCTACAACTAATCAAACATCCTTGTTTACTCCCTTTCTTATCTAATTATTATCTTTTACTACTTGTTATATTATCATGTTTACCAACTCAACCAATTGAATTTTATAGTGCTGTGTTTATGTGATTTTAGGGTGATGCATAGTGCGTGGTGACTAGTGCTGTCCTGTGTATGTACTGCTGTTGCATATGGGTCTTCTTAGCTGTAGATATTTGTTTTGTTTTTAACATTAGTGCAGGGTTGTATTAGAGACATAGAAGGTTAGAAGATCAATGTTTATTTTGTGGATTTTGTTTAAAGGATTGGGACACCTTCTGTGTCCCCTTTAAATTTATATGTTATCTATCATTCGGTTTAATTCACTAGAACTCAAAAATTTAATGATCAGTTCAAATTATTTTGATCGAAACTCTGATCAGATTCAATGTATAAATTTGAATTTAGTTGGACTTTTTGCTTTCCTTTATTAGAAAAATAGAGAGGAGAATAGAGAAAATTAAAAATGATACATTTTGTTCTACCTTCGAATACTTGAATAAAAGTAATACTCATGCATATTAACTTATTTTTTATGATACATTTTGTAATTACTATTTCTGACAGCCTTGTACATGTTCATCATCGCTATTTAATTTGTGCATTTGACAGATGTGGCCATCATAATATTTGAAAAATGTCCCATTAAATTGAGCACTGCAAGAGATGAAAAGCAGCTAACAGCATTGCATATGCTGGCGCGGAAGCCTGCAACAGTTCTAAGTAAGCTTCATTTCCATTTTGGTTGTTAATTAATTTAGAAATTTATGCATACAAAAGGCAAGAATTACTCCTTAATTGTCGATATTCAGTGTTATAATGGTAATGGATTATTAGTCTCATAAATACAAACCTATAGCAACTGATGAGCAAATATTTGAACCTTAAACTTTGAAGTGAGGAGTAAAATATAGAACTTTCTAAATAGAAATTAAAAAAAATGGTTTTTAATTTAACTTTTTCCTTTCTTTAGGCATGGAATTAGAGGACAACAAGGATACTGAAGTCGCACATGTTACAGGTAAGCTTCATTTCCATTTTGGTTCTTAATTAATTTAGAAATTTATGCATAAAAAAAAAAGCAAGAACTATTCCTTAATTGTCGATAAACAGTTGTTATAATGGTAATGGATTAGATATTTATTAAATTATTAGTCTCATAAATACAAACGTATAGCAGCTGATGAGCAAATATTTGCAGTTTTAATTTGAAGTGAGGAGTAAAATATATAACTTTCTAAATAGAAATATATATAAAAAAAAAGTGGTGCTTAATACAAGATCAATTTTTAATTTAACTTTTTTCTTTCTTTATACATGGAATTAGAGGACGACGAGGATAATGACTTAATCGAAAATGTTTCAGGTAAGCTTCATTTCCATTTTGTTTCTTAATTAATTTTATTATATTATTAGTCTCATATATAGCAAAGCAAATATTTGCAGTTTTAATTTGAAGTGAGGAGTAAAATATAGAACTTTCTAAAAGGAAATAAAACAAAAAAAAAAGGTTTTTAATTTAAATTTTTCTTTCTTTAGACATGAAATTGGAGGAGGAGAAAGATAGTGGAGGAACTGGTATTGTATTGCTGAAAAGGATATGGGCTGAAGTTAAAAAATTGAGAAGGGAAGAGATTTTTGCGTTGATTACTGAACCCTCGGTAGCGTTGTTTGATGCAATAAAATCAGAAAGCCATGATCAAGTAATAGACACTTTTTTAGATTATATTACAATACTCACGACCGTAAAGGACCCTGAAGGACGGAACCTACTGCACTTGCTTTGTCTACATCGACGTCGTGCATTCTCTGATAAGCGTGTAAATAATCGGAAAGAGCAGTTAGTAGGAGCAGTGGACAATGAAGGTAACAACGTTCTACACATGGCTGCGCTTTTTTCAGTTCAATTCCAATCATTCTCAGGTTTAAATCCATACCTTCAAATGCAAAAAGCTCTCAAATGGTTCAAGGTGAATTAATTCATTTCCCTATTCTTATTCAATCATTCTTTATTACTATTCTATTGTATTTGAAGACATCAGTTCCACAAATCTTCACATACTTTTTGTTGATAAACAGAAAGTGAAGAGTCACGTTCCTCGTGAATTAAGGAGTGCAAGAAACAAGAAGGGGAAGAGACCAGTTGAGGTATTTTGTGATGAACACAAACAGTTATCAAATGATATCAAAGAAGTAGCGAAAGGAATAGCGGATTCTGGGATGATTGTGTCAACGCTTGTTGCTACAGTAGCATTTGGAGCTGCTCTCACTGTTCCAGGTGACAAGAACAATAGCTGGTTCATCGTCTTCATCGTCACAAACGCATTCGCATTATTCAGTTCTTGTACGTCCACCATCTGTTTCTTGTCAAATTTCACTTCTTCAAGATTTGCACGTAGTGAATTTGCCGTATCACTAAATCTCACCTTGGCATATGGAAGTTCGCTCCTAATCATCTCCGTTGCTGCTATGGTTGTGGCTTTCATTGCAACATCCTATCTCATATTTGCTCACGCAACCAAGTGGGTTTCTTATTTAGTGACTTCAATGGGGGGTTTCACATTAATTTGTTTTATTATTTTTGGATTGAAAAAATATAACAAGAGATGGGAACGCCGGTTTCTCCGACATAAAAAATGGGCTAGCCGACTTCAAAAATTTTCATGACAATTTTTTTAAATAGAAACCAGTCTTTAAGTGTTTTTTATCCTAATTTTCTGTGTTTTAATTACTCCACATGATTGTGTATCATTTGTTTGTGAAACAATAAAGTTTGTGTTTGAGTTTGATGAGATTATTAAAAATAAGATCCATTTTGAATCCTATTTAAGGGATTTCTTCTTTCGGGATTGAAGATGCAATGTTCAAGAGTTTTATTTATATATATAGAACACTTAATGTTCAAACCTATATGCCTAGTTTTGTTGTATGTTAGATTTCTTGAATCTGTCTTTCATGTTTTTTCAAGTTACAGAACATTGTATGTTCTTAGCTTGGCCATAAGATTCTCCATATGTATTCAATATGTGGTTGTTTTTCAAAAGGGGTGTGCATGTTAAGGAATCCTATTTCAGCATAACCATTACAAATAAATGTTACCATGAAATTTGTAATTGATTTCTTTTATCAATAAAAAGAATTAAATAAATGGAAGTGTTAAAAGTACTCTAACCCTTTTAAAAAAAAACTTAACAAAATTCTACCACTAGTTAGTTCAAATGTGGACCTCCTCCAGATAGTAATTTTAAGAGCAAAAAAAGTCATCTAAAACAAAAGCATTACATAAAAAAGCCTCACAATATAACATCAGTCGAGTTAGTACACCGACCATCAAGATATTTTGTAAAACATGTTAATGAACCACATTCTATATGTACCATATAAAAAAAAAAAACTTATATGAGTTCCTTGTGAAAATGTTACATTATTTACAACTCCACTTAGAGAGGCTTTAGACTTGTCGTGCGCGGTATTTGGCATCAACTCCATCAGAGCAACTGTCTCATTAAAGTGTTGTCCTTTCCTTGACTTCTTTCAGAATGCTTTGTCCCACTATGCAGTCAAATAACATTTTGTCTAACAAATGTACCGAAATCAAGTGAGAGTTGTCATGTAAATAGAGAAAAAGCTATGGCAAATTGGGCATCCTACCTCTACAATTTTTAACATATTTTAAAAAAGTTACTTATCAATGCACCATTTAGTATAAAAGAAACTGACCATTTTATTTTTATATGTTATCCATGACCAAACTTTTAGTTGGATCAGTGTAAAGATTTCAATGAGATCAAGAGATATCTTAAAAACTACAATTGATTATGCGTGTGTTCTATATGAAGTATTATATCAGTACAAGAAAAAGTGCTTTTAAAAACTAAATTTTTGGTTTGTAAAATGATAAAATTAGTCACTAAATTAATTAGAAACTAATAGTCTTAAGTAGCTAAAATCATGGTCGCTAATTTTAGATACCAATTTAGATTCTAATTTAGAAACCAATTTAGTGACCATTAAATAAAAACCAATTTAGTGACCAAATATGTAGAAACTAATTTAGTGACCAAATATGTAGAAACTAATTTAGTGACCAAATATATAGAAACTAATTTAGTGACCAATTATATAAAAACCAAATTAACAACCAATTTTATTTAAACCAATTTAGTGACCAAAATATATAGAAACTCATTTAGTGACCAAATATATAAATATAAAAAAATAGTCACTATATTGGTCTCTAAATAATATAATTTATTATAAATATTATTTTATTATTTTTATTATTTTTATTATTATTTATTATTTTTTTATTATATATTTATTTATTTATCAAGTATAAAAATCAATGCATTTGACGTATCAAGTATTAAAATTTACACAGCTGCACCTACTATCATACTCACTCTTACTTGATCTACCCTACCAACTATGGTTTTAGTTCCTAGCAGTGAAGCAAAAAAGATTGGCATAGTTGGGATAAAACTGCATAAAAAACAGAATAAAAGGACTTCAAAGCTCATGAGAGTGACACATATTATAATTCTGCAGCACCAGCTATGTTGTCATTGACAACTTATAACAACTATTTCTCTTGTTAGAAGTAATTCTATGCAATGTAGAAGCTAAAAGTTGCTGCCAATCATTACAAATGATTCAAACAAGGCACTTGAAAATTTATTCCATGAAGAGCCTCTATATAATCATCTACCTGTCAAAAAATATAAAATAAAATTTATTAGCAAGATAGAAATTTAAAAATATATATAAAATAGTGTAACAAAATTACCTTGATAAGGACTGAGTGGTTGTGTTTCATCCTCATCTTGAGTTTCCTCAAAACTTGGTGGCATTGATTGACGATTAATGCTATTCATTCATTGTCGAATCATTGCATTGTTTTTCTCAAAAAGTTGCTCAATATTTAAAATTTTGATTCGAAGCTCATCTCTTTCTTTCTTTCTTAACTAATTCCATATCTCTTTTAAGTTCATCAAGTTCTTGACTTTGTATCCACCCATTTGAGGAAGAAGATGAGCCAAGGTAGTAAGGCCTACCTCTAATAACAGTAGATTCCATTCCAAGACCATATATCCTCCCATTCTTGGTTCCAGCTACATCACACCAGACATCTAACTCATTTGGGGGGGGGGGGGGGGGGAATTCCTTGTGCAAATGCACTTTGTGTTAAGTCTTCAAATTTACGTGTAAATTCTGCCTATTAACATCAATAGAATATTGATAAAGAAAACAAACATATATTATTTTGTATGACGTGGAATATACAAATCTGTATGATGTAGACAATCCTTCAATGACTGATCAATTTGATATGAATATGCAAAATGTGTATCATGTAAAGAATCCTTCTATGACTGATCATTTTGATACTATTTTGTAGATGAACTCAGAAGAAAAAAAATTCCAGGACCAAATGAGTTTGTGAAATTGCAGTAGGCAATGCAAGAAAAAGCAAAAAAGACTTGTGAAGAATCTGCCGAAAAAGAGGACAAGTAATTGTTCATAGAGCCTAATTGTTTACAATTCCAAGCATGTTTCAAAATGTGTTTCTTTATTATCATTCTTTTCCTATATATATATATACATATTTCCCAGAAGTCCTAGGACAAGGAGATTATGTAGTTAGATTCTGAGAGAGAGAAAATAATAAAAATTAGAAAATGAACTTACGCAGCTCATGGACAAGTACACTTCCAACCAGTCACAAGAGAACCACTTATCTAAAATGAATGGCTGCTAAGTAACATTATTAATGAATACCAGTATAGAAAAGTGTCTAAGGCCAGAATCATTCACATTTTTCTAACCCTTGCTTTCATTTGAAAGTTGAAAAATGAGAGCTGACATTTGACAAACCTCACTGACATCAGAACTTTGATCTCATTTTACTCTTAAATGTAGTTTTTATTCTTATTATATATTAGATTGGATATTGGACAAGGAACGTATGCATGCAACAAGAAACTATAGCATGTTTTTTTTGATTTGGTGAGTGTTGCAGGAGGACACATAAACCCGGCTGTGACTTTTGGGTGTTCTGTTTTGTTACACAATGTGTATAAACGCCAGCTAGACTATTGCATATTGTATTTAAAAGATAATCTTAACATTGAAAAAGATCTACAATTTGTATTTAAACACACAACAATAATAAACTAACAATAACCTTAACATTGAAAATGAAAAAATAAAAAATATAACAGAACAACTAAAATAAAAGGTAAATAATGCATTCTTTTAACATGAACCTCGTATTTGAAAACGTGGTTTGTGACAAAATCTACATTCTTTTAACTTCATTTCTTCATCAGTGTAAAATAGCATACAACCATCAACACAACAATCAATTTTTTTTTGCAGTTAAACCAAGTTTTGAGACTAGTTTTTTGGTCCTATAGAAATCTTTAGGAATAAGATTACCAATAGGATGTGTCTCTTTCATAAGGGCTAATGTTTGATCACAAGATCTTTGAGACATGTTCCCCTCTGATTTAATTGTCAAAAATCTAACAGCAAAAGATAATTCAGTGTGATTATTACATTCGGGCCATAATGGTTTTTGGGCTGCATCTAATAGTTCATAAAACTTTTGGGCTTCTATGTTTGGAGCAAGGTAGTCAAAATCGAGATCTTACTTAGGATCGGATAGATAAACATGAATCGTAAATCGGAAGATCGTAACACGGATCGTAAGATCCTACAAATTTTATGAAATTCATAATTGAACCTCATAATATATATAAGAATACATAATTAGGTGTAAGGAAAGGGGAGAGAAGAGTAGGAGTCATGACTGCAATGGGGAAGTTGAAAGGGAAGGAGAAGTTGATAGGGAAGGGGGCAGGAGAACAGGATTCATGACTGCGCTGGATTAAAAAAATTAATTCTGTGGGAGAAGTTGTAACATTTCAGTAAAAAATTAAATTTGCAGTAAGTAGTTTCTTTCACTGTGCAGTAAGTGGATTCTTTTCACTTATTTGGGCTTTTTATCTTATTGAGCCCATAGGCTACTGCTGCAGCCTCCTCCATCTTAAACAGAAACCCTAATATCAACTATCCCATTTGTTGCTTCCACACCACAGCCACCTCGCCGTCGCGTCGCGACACTGTAAATGTTGTCGCGCCACCGCGCCACCGCAACCATGTAACAAGCGCTGCATGTGGCAATTTCCAACATCACAAAACTCGACGATCCCACGCGAGTTGCGATTTGCAACGCCGATCCCACGCGATCCGCCGGAATCGTATTATTCTGGTGATCGCAGATCAGCACCATGAGTATATATCGTAAAATCGTACGATCTTACGATGCAACTCGCGATTTTGACTACCATGGTTTGGAGTCTCATTCATACTTGGAGAGTCATCCATTTCTTGATCATGATCTATTTCATACTCTAGACCAGCAACATCATAAACCATGCTCTCAAATCTATTGAGGTGTCCTTCCTGTGTACTGAAAATCTCAAGACTGGTATCTATCCATATGTTTGGAATCCTTTCTTATAAAGATGAACTTTAACTTCTTCAAAATAGATGAACTTTAGATTTTTGCACTTAGAACAAGGACACCTTATTTTTTCCATTTGACAAATTTGTTTCTTCACATGCATAGGACACAAATTCATCTACTCCTTTTAAAAATGCATCTTTATATCCACTTCTATTAGACATAAATCTATCATACATCCAACTTCGATTTTGACGAATATCCATAATCTGTCGTATAACACAATACATCATTCAACTATAAAAGAAAGTCTTATAATCTGTCATTGTTTAATTTATTTGAGAACAATAAAATATTCCCTAAACTATGAACATACAATGACTAAAATAAAAAAATGTCTAACCTTATTTCGCTTGAAGAAAACTTGCAGCCCCACAGGTGTGCCTTGGACTAAAAGAAAAAGATGTCTATCATCAAGGTAGAAAAAAACTTGTACTAATGTAGAAAAAAAAATACTAAGGACAAACTTGTATTGATTCTATGATGTCTATCATCAAGGTAGTTCTCAAACAAAACAAAGCTCATTGCATCAGCTGTTGACAGAAAACTGCCTTGCTTATAATTTGCTAGAACAAGACAACATAGATGTATCTAGGGAAATTTTATCAAAAAGCTTATGGGAAACTTAAAGGGAGGTATAGAACAGTAACAATAATACATCAAAACCAATTGACCACAAAAACAGAATTTAGAAAAACTAATCATTGAAGGGCATGCAGATTGAAGTACAACAAATTATTTATTAAAACATGTGCATTCATGCTGAATTGCATCATCTGTGTTAAAACTTAAAAATACAAAGATAATACTATGATTGGAATTTAATAAAATTAATTTTTGTTTAATAACAAGGAACAGGATAAAATATATACATGATTGTCTTAAAATAGTGAATAACTTAAGCTGCTTAAGGGCTAGTTAAATATATTGACTCATACGAAAATAGTACCGTGAGCATAAAGATTTACCACCAAACAAAAACTCAGAGGAAACAAACAAAGTACTTATTCTCTGATTTTTTACTTCAAGGGTCTTCATTCAATATTATATGTAATAGTCATATAGGTCTGGAACTAGACCACATTTGATCTCATGAATTAAATAATGCTAGAAGATACTCACTATGTGGCGTCAAAGATTGCAATAGAAACATCATATGTATTGTTTATAGAATCAAAAAGTGTGTGCAAGATTATAAGGCCAATTTCATACAAATATATCTTATTAATGTGTTTAGGATGCATAAATTTAAGTGATGGAGAATTTTGTGAATAAATTAATGGAATGATTTGGATTTTATACCACACAGGAAATACTCTATTCCAAAAAACTAACACTATTATCTTATAAGGAATTTATACATAAATTAAAAGAATTATCAGTTGATAGTTGAGATAAGGAAAAACATCCTACTCTGCTGCAATGAAACAAAGTTTAGCCAGGTTCCTAAAATTTATAAAGAATATGTTCATTGTAATGAAAAAACATTGAAAATAAAAGATTCAAAATCAAATATAATATCTCCTTAAAATTAAAAAATACAGAGCGAGAATGGAGCACAAATTGAAACTTACAATAGAGCGAGAATAGAGTCTCCTTCAGAGCAGAGAAGCGTCGTTTTCGCAGAGCGTGTTACCGTCGCAAGGTGTGCTGCCGTTGCGCGTTCCCGTCGTGTCGCAGGGTTGCCGTCGCGCATTCTCGTCGTGTCGCAAGGTTGTCGTCACGCGTTCCCGTTGGGAACGTTGCCCGTTGCAGGGTACAATTTCGATTGCAGAATGTGTTACTGTGAGAGTGAGAGATGAACGGAAAATGTAGAAAATGTTAAAGAGAAAGAAAGAGTTTGAAATTCAAACCCTACAGCCCTACAACCTATTTTCTCAAATTTTAAAAAAATTAAATTAAATTAATAATTAATTTTATAAAATTTAATTTAAATATTAATTTAATTTTATATTTAAATAAAATTAAAATATTATTTTAAATGTAATTTCTAAATTGATATTAATTATTTTAATATTAAACTAAAATTAATAAATTAGTAAATTTATTCATATCAATTTAAAATATTTTATAAATTAATAATTAATAATTAATTTTATAAAATTTAATTAGTTAAAAATTAGTATTTAAATTTAAATAATAGTGACTAAAAATTTAAGTATCTAATTATATGATGATTAGAAACTAAAAAATTAGTTTCTAATTTTATTATTTTTAGAGAGTAAAAATTAGTTTCTAAAATAGATTAAAAGTGACTAAAAAAATGGTTTTCATTTACACTTTAGCAAGAGACTAAAAAATTGGTTTTTATAAATTTTTTATTTTATTTTTATTTCTAGCTACCATTATAATTTTTATTGATAATAGATACTATTTTAGTAACCAATAATTTTTAGTTTATAAAATGATATCTAAATTAGTTACTATAGAAACTAATTTTTTTTTTCTAAATTAGTTACCATTCAATCATTTTCTTGTAGTATATACTTCCAAGTTTGTTCCTAAAAAATAATAACGTTGTTATGAGAATTATTTAATTACTGATTATGTTACGTATGTGTGTTTTATATAAAATAATTATATTTAAGATATATATATATATATATATATATATTAAAAATAAAAAAATATGTTATTTATTAAAATAACCTCATTCTCTCGAGTATATAAACCTAAGATTTTTAATCCATTTCAAAATAAGGAAAATGTTTTTAATTTATAATTATAAGTTGTCATTTCAATTTTCTAGATGACTTTTTCTTTTTTCATTTTAATTGAACAATTGATTGCTTATAAACCAACCCTTGCCAATAATTTCATATATTTGTCATAGTTTTTATTGTTAAAAATATTTTAAACAATTCAAATAATACATCAAAACATATAACTAATTCCCTACAGTCAGTCGTTAAAACAATATATTTTCAAAATACATATCTGTGATCCTTTGTATAAAACCTGATCAACTAATCATTAAGATTAAAAAATGAGTTTGAATGAAAGAATTAGAAAAAAAAGTGGATGAAGGAGATGTGTGTGAATGAATGTGTTATGGGTGAAGGTGATGAGTGTGAATGAAAGAGATGATTGTAAATGAATAATAGACAAAAGAAAACAATGACGGGAAGAAAAGCACGCACATCTCAGAGGCACGGTGGCCATGGTTTTGACCGTAAACCACATAAACCTGCAATTGATTTTACAACTTTCTTCTTCTCAAACTTTCCAAATGGCTATGGTGAACCAGACACGTTTAAGGTCTTCCAAAAATGGGGTAGGGTGAAAGAAGTATTTATTTCACGCAGGCTAACTAAACAAATGGGGGAGAAGATTCGACTTTGTGAGATTCTTTGATGTTGGAAATGCGGGGCGGTTGGAGAGGGAGTTAGACCAAATCTATATAGGAAATATGAAGCTTTACATGAATATTTCGAGATACTGGAGGCATGAGTTGGAACCCAATAGGGAGCAGAGAAGGGACAACAAGAGCCTACACATGGAGATACCAAGGGAATCCACGAAGCGGTGTTGAATCAGTAGTAGAATCCCGTCTCCTTAAATGAAAGGAGCGATCTCTCCCTCAAAGTAGAACGAGCATAATCGAAGACAGATGGTAGCGTATTCTAAGTAGTTGATCTCACGTGCTATCCGAAAGTATTCTTAGTCTTCGTCCGCTCTTAATGCCCGGAACAGGCTCTGAATGAAATAGAAATCCCGTCAGTGAAGTCACTCTCGGAGTTGAAAACGACTAAGCTTTTTGCCTGGCGACTTGCCTCTCTCACTCAAGATAAGGTAAGGTGATCCCTTTATGTCTCCTTCTCAGATAGGTCCAAGAAGTCCCTTCCCTTTCTCCGATCAATAAGCCCCCTAATCCCTTTCTTTGTCTTTCATCCTCCCTGAACAGAATAAGTAAGGCCCCGTTTTTTTCTAATAAAAAAAGAAAGGGCGAAGTGCCCGTTTGAAGTGGCGAAGGCCTATGATATCTATACCTATATATAATGAGGATTCTCTCTTTGATATATAATTGTTTTTTATATATATAAAAAAGTTAATTTTATTTTTAGTTATTTTGTAATTTTGTAAATATTAAAACAATTATCAATGGAGTTTTTGAACGTAAAACAGTTTTGAATTTAGATTTTTGAAATATATCTTTATTTTTTCAGTTTTCACTCATAGTTTCTTTTCAATTTGAATTTATATTTGGAATTTTTATTATCGTTTTTCTCTCATATCACTTCCATTAGATAAAAAGATTCATTCTTCAAGATAAGAGTAAGAAGAAAAACACGCATCTATGTTAGTCTCCGTAAGTGAGTTTTCTTGGTTGTTTAATTGTTAATATTAAGAAAGTGGACTTTAAGCCTAACTCAACCCCATAAAACCGGCTCAATGGGGTGAGGTTTGCACCCACTTATATACTATGAAAGGCTCTAATCTCTAGTCGATGTGGGATCTCCAACACACCCCCCTCACGCCGAGAGTGATAGATATAAGCTCGTAAGTGGGATAACATATTATGGGTGGTCCGATAGCGGCCCGATAGCGGGTGGCCTGATAAGCCCAACAAATACTCGCTAGGATAGGCTTGAAATGGCTCTGATACCATATTACGAAGTGGACTTTAAGCCTAACTCAACCCCATAAAACCGGCTCGTGGGGTGAGGTTTGCACCCACTTATATACAATGAAAGGCTCTAATCTCTAATCGATGTGGGATCTCCAACACACCCCCTGACGCCGAGACTGCCAACTCGTGCCGTGAGACTATATATTTTGGGTGGTCCGATAGCGGGTGGCACGATAGGCCCAACACAAACACTCGCTAGGATAGGCTCGAACTGGCTCTGATACCATATTAAGAAAGTGGACTTTAAGCCTAACTCAACCCCATAAAACCGGCTCAATGGGGTGAGGTTTTCACCCACTTATATACTATGAAAGGCTCTAATCTCTAGTCGATGTGGGATCTCCAACAGTTAATGTTACTCATTTTTATCAATTTCTTTTTACTCTAATTTTCATTTTCGTAAACCGAAGGCGGAATACAGAGCATTCATATTGCACAGGTACAGAGTTATCTTGACATCATTGTTTATGTGGACATCGACGGGAGGATGAATGCGTTCTAAATATGACATTTTTGCGGAGGAAAGGGGTTAGAAAATAAATATTTTCTTAAGGTTTGTTATGGGTTTGTTATGGAGTTTCTCATCTTTTTTTCTTTTCATTGTTATATTTCTCTTTTTTAGTTTTATGTTAGTAACAACAAATCAAAATTAGCGATTCACAAGAATGATGGCGTAATTTCTTTAAGGTACAAAGTTAACTTGACATCATTGTTGATGTGGGTATCGACGAGAAGGATGAATGCATTCTGAACATTCTTGCGGAGAAGAGGAAAGAGATTGGAAAATAAATATTTTCTTAAGGTTTGTTACAAAGTTTCTTATCTTATTATTTTTTTTTTCTTTTCATTATTATATTTCTCTTTTTTAGTTTTATGTTAGTAACAACAAATCAAAATTAGTGATTCACCATAATGATGACGCAATTGCTATAAGGTACAGAGTTATCTTGACATCATTGTTGATGTGGGCATCTACGGAGAGGATGAATGTGTTTTGAATACGACATTCTTACTGAGAAGGAAAAGGAATTAAAAAATAAATATTTTCTTAAGGTTTGTTACGGAGTTTCTTATCTTATTCTTTTTTCTTTTCATTATTATATTTCTCTTTTTTAGTTTTATGTTAGTAACAACAAATTAAATTTGGTTATGTTTATTGTGTTATAAATTTAAATTTGTTTCATATATTTTTTACTGCAACTTAATTATTAAAATAGTAGGTTGAAACTCATAAATGATGAGAGAAAATGTTTCTATATTATTTTTACCTAGTAATATTTGATATTTAAAAGATATGAATACACATAATAATATACAATATAGTAATAATAAAAAAATTGGATAAAGTGTATGTGTTTCCCGTATGTAAACGACAAATAATTACATATGTAACTTTGGCACCATGAAGCGGAAAGTAAAATAAAATCTATAATGAATGGGATTCGAAACTAGGTTCCTTTAGTGACGAAAAAAATCTTTAACCATTACATCGAACAAATTCTTTAATATTATTATGATTTTTATTATACTTATTATTATTAATAATATGAATATTATGAATAATATTAATAATGTGAATAATATGAATAATATGAATCATACGAATAATATTAATAATTTAATAATATGAATAACATTAATAATATTAATAATATTAATAATATTAATAATATGAATAATATTAATAATATGAATAATATTAATAACATGAATAATATTAATAACATTAATAATATTAATAAAATAAATAACATTAATAATATAAATATAATATTAATAATATCAATATAATATTAATAATATCAATATAATATTTATAATATGAATATAATATTAAGAATATGAATATAATTTATATTATTATTAATATAATTTATATTATTATTATTATTAATATAATTTATATTATTATTATCATTAATATAATTCTTATTATTATTATCATTAATATAATTATTGTTAATAGTAATAAGTATAAATTATATTAATAATAAGTATAATAAAAATCATAATATGATCAAAGAACTTGTGATCTAGTGGTTAATGCTTCTTTGGTTACTAAAAGAGCTGCAGATGTTTCCTAAATATCATCTCTTTAGTTTAAATTATTCTCCTTTATTAAGAAACCTACCTTTTGACAACCTTACTAATAGAAAGGGGAAAGCTCAAGCATGCGAAGAGTATAGAAAGGTTTGTAAAAAGGGGCTTCTTCTAATATCCCAACAATCCATAAAGTAGGGGCTTCAAAGCTAGCTTGTAGTTTAGGACAGGTTTGTAACCCTAAACTACAAGCTAGCGTGCAAAGGCTTTCTAGGGGCTCGCATCAAAAAGTGGAACTTGCTTTCTACTAAACGAGCCTTCACTGCCCGCCCGACCCCTATCTTTAATCTTAAGTAAAGTGAAGTCAAATCAATGAAGTGAACAACCCAACCTCTTTATTTGAAGCTTTGCTTCCCCTAATTCTAAAATACAATAAATATACTTGCTACTACTATAGTTATAGTCTGGGAAAAAGCTTCTCTTTGATAGCGATCATAGGGGGTCAATAAAGAATCTGATCGTAGATATAGACTAAAACCTAGGGGTAGGGGCGAATGTATCCAAGTGGATCAAGGCATTGGATTGTGAATCCACCACGCGCGGGTTCAATCCCCGTCGTTCGCCCATCAATAAATGGACCATCAGAGACACAAGACAAACCTAGAAATCATTTTTTCTTCAAGGAATCTCGATTCAAACGCATCCAAGCAATTGGTACCCGATTGAAACATAGAAACCATAGATTCGCGTCGCCTACTTGCTGAAAGAACAAATGGAATGGCTGATCATTCATTGTATGAAGTTTTTAAGACCTCACTAATCAGCCTTACACCTTTTTTTTTTAGTTCATAATGAATGAAATGAACCCCGGATGAAGAGACATTATCCCTTCCCTATTACTAAACCATGGGGAGCCCCGACTAGTTTACCGGGCAAATTGAGTTGTCGTGACAATACCTTTCTTAGTGGAAGATCGGAAAAGACTTCTTAACGCACGAGACTGATCGGATCCGCCGTAGACAACCGAGAGACCTCCACAAGGTAGGCTAAAAGAGTAAGAGGACAACAAGCAAAGAGTTACGCTTTCTTTTATCTTCCCTTGAACTTGAACTTGAACCTGGTATTCTCGCAAATATCGAATTGAACTGGGTCTGGCTAAGCCCTTTTGTCCATCCGTACGAAGAACCAATTCTTGATTCCTCGATTTCATTTCCCTAATCGTTTGGTAAAGGCTAGGAAAAGGAGGAAGGAAGTGTTTTGGGATGGGGTGTTCGATAGAATAAAGAACAGATTGGGAAGGTGGATGGGTAGGAGTATCTCGATCGCCGGGAGGATTTGTCTTGTCAAGTCTGTTTTGTCTGCTATTTCGTTGTTTTACCTCTCTTTGTTTAAAATTCCTTCTATGGTGGTGAAGAAGATTGTGAAATTGCAAAGGGATTTCTTGTGGGGTTGGGGGTCCGAAGGGAGAAAAATTGCGTGGGCCTCCTGGAAAAATGTGTGTGAACCACGAGATGTTGGAGGTCTTGGGGTTATTAATATTAAGCTCCTCAATGTTGCACTTTTGGGAAAATGAATTTGGAGGATGGGCTCTTCCGAGGAAGGTTTATGGAAGGAAGTTTTAGAGTCTAAGTATGGAGGCTGGAGAAGTCTGAAAGTGTCCAACCCAAACAGATTTGGGTCCCTCTGGTGGAAAGATTTGAAGGAGGTGTGGGCGTCGAAGGATTGGAGAGACAAGTTCGAAGATCGTGTTAAGTGGGAACTTGACAATGGGAAGAGTATATTGTTTTGGGAAGACGTTTGGATGGGTAATATTGCATTGAAAGGTATATTTCCGAGACTGTTTTCCCTGAGCTTGAACAAAGAGTCTCTATTGGAAGATTGCGGGAATTGGTCTAACGGTGTGTGGAAGTGGAATCTTGAGTGGCGAAGAAGTTTGTTTGAATGGGAGAAGACCCATGTTTGTCAGCTGTATGAGGAGGTCTCTGGGTTGGGTCTTGAGTTGGGTTCTGTTGATTGGTGGTCCTGGAAAGGTTGTATGCCCCCTGTTTACTCGGTGAAATCTGCTTATAGTTTTGTAAGGGGAGAAGGAAAAGGGGAGTTATTGTATCTTTATAACCTGTTCTGGGATTGTAAGGTTTTTCCTGCTGCTCAAGTTTTGGCTTGGAGGGTGTTGGAAAACAAGATTGCTACTAAAGTTAACTTGGTTAGGTGAGGGGTGGGGGTGGACAATATTATTTGTTGCTTGTGTGGGGCACATGAGGAATCTACGAATCATTTGTTCTTTGATTGCAGAATTGTCTGGCTAGTTTGGAACCATTGTCTCTCGTGGTTAGGTTTGGTGTCGGCTGCTCCAATTGACCCTTTCTCAAATTTTTTGCAGCTCTCTTTAGGTAAGGCTTCTGCTTCCGTCAACTATGTTTTGGGAAGTGTGTGGATTGCTGTGGTGTGGGAGATCTGGATCCATAGGAATAAGATTATTTTCAACGGTGGTGTGGTGGATCACCTTGAAATATTTTCTATGGCCCAACTGAAGGTTTGAACTTGGGTTACCTCTAAAGTTGTTGTTGCTCATTTCTCCTTCTCTGATTGGTGTTTGGCTCCTATGACTTGTCTCAATTTGTTATAATTGTTGTTATTGTCTCTTTTGTAGGTTGGCAGTGGAAAATACAATCGTGGTGGTGGAGAGATTTAAAGAAAGTGTGTGGTGAGGGAGAAGGAGGATGGTTCCGGCAAGCTCTATCTTGAAAAATTGGACTTGGGGACAAAATCAGATTCTGGAAGGATGCCTGGGTAGAGAATGTGAACCTAAGAACTTTATACTCTAGATTGTTTTCCTTGTCTTTGGATAAGGGTCTAACGGTAGCTGAGGTTGGTGAGTGGGGACAGGAAGGGTGGCAATGGCAGCTTAAGTAGAGAAGGGGTAAGTTTGATTGGGAAGCTGTGTTGGTGGAAGATTTGTTGAGATATGTGGCAAAGGAGAGTTTGAACAAGGAAGCTAATGATTGTATCCAGTGAAGAGGAGATTCATCTGGGGACTTTTCGGTGAAGTCGGCCTACACTTGGGTGAATGTGGTGGGAAGACTACATAAGGACACCTAAGAAGGTTGCAGAGGTTGTTGATTTTGGCTTAATCCCAAGTCCCACATCGGTGGGTTCATTGTTTGGGAAGGAGGTTTGAGGGTTATAAATTAAACTCTTCTCCTTCACTGTTATATATCCCAATTTGTAATATCTTCTCTCATAATAATAAAAGGGAGTTGTTTTTGCTGTGCTCGGAGATTAGGCTAAACAGGCCGAACTCCGTTAACAATTTTCGGGTGTGTTCTTTCCTCTTTATCTCTTTTATTATTCTGCTTTATTTATTCAATATTATTTGTCGGGTAGCTCTGTTAGGGTTTTGTTTTAGTGGGAAAATTACCCGTTTTTCCCAACAAGTGGTATCAGAGCCGAAGGTTCGCCTTGGGTTGTTTGAAATTATTTGTAATATTGAATATTATATTTTGAGTTTGTAATGGCAAATCAAGAAGAAGAAGCCAAGGATGTATCCAGAGTGTCGGGCTCCTCTTCATCATGGTCGAGGTTCCCGGTGTCCACCTTGAAATTGGCGGTGGAAATATTTGATGGCACTGGACATTTTGGCATGTGGCAAGGAGAGGTCTTGGACTCTCTTTTTCAGCAAGGTCTTGATATTGCTATTGAAGGAGAGAAACCAAAAGAGGTAGAGGAGAAAGATTGGAGCATCATCAACCGGTTGGCATGCGGAACTATTCGATCCTGCCTGTCCAGAGAGCAGAAGTACGCTGTAAAAAACGAGACTTCTGCACACAAACTGTGGAAGGCATTGGAGGACAAGTTTCTGAAGAAGAGTGGTCAGAACAAGCTCCTGATGAAGAAAAGGTTGTTCCGATTTGACTACCAACAAGGTACTACTATGAATGCACACATCACTATGTTTAATCAATTAGTAGCAGACCTGTTGAATTTAGATGTGAAGTTTGAGGATGAGGATTTGGCTTTGATGTTGTTATCATCTCTTCCTGATGAATTTGAACATTTGGAGACTACGCTCCTTCACGGGAAGGAGAATGTGTCGTTAGATGCTGTTTGTTATGCTTTATATAGTCATGAATTAAGAAAGCAGGATAAGATGAGAACCAAATCAACGACATCAGAAGAAGCATTGGTGGCAAGAGGTCGTCAGCAAAGCCAAACAAAGGAGAGAAGAGGGATGTCTAAGTCTAAAGGTCGAGTCGTTGCCAAAGATGAGTGTGCTTTCTGTCATGAGAAAGGACACTGGAAGAAAGACTGTCCAAAACTGCAGAAGAAAGGGAAGACTCCACAAGATGCAAATGTTGCAGAATGCAAAAGTGACGTGGAATCAGATATCTCTTTAATTGTCTCGCTTTCAACATCATCGTATCCAGATGAGTGGATATTGGATTCAGGTTGTACTTATCATATGTGTCCCATTCGGGAATGGTTCTTTGATTTTCAAGAACTCGATGGCGGGGTTGTTTACATGGGTAATGATAATCCATGTAAGACAGTCGGGATAGGTTCAACCAAGCTGCGGAATCATGATGGATCCACCAGAATTTTGCGGGATGTACGGTACGTGCCAAAGTTGAAGAAGAATCTCATCTCATTGGGGGCTTTAGAATCTAAAGGCCTAGTTGTTACGATGCGAGATGGAATTCTTAAAGCAACTTCGGGAGCACTGGTGATGTTGAAAGGCGTGATAAAGAACAATTTGTATTACTATCAAGGTAGTACAGTGGTGGGGACAGTAGCGGCAGAAACTTCTAGCTCTAAGAAGGATGCTGAGGCAACGAAATTGTGGCATATGAGGTTGGGACATGCTGGAGAGAAATCCTTGCAAATTCTTACCAAGCAGGGATTGTTGAAAGGTACGAAGGCTTGCAAACTTGAATTTTGTGAGCATTGTGTTCTGGGAAAACAACGAAGAGTGAAGTTTGGCACTGCAATTCACAATACCAAGGGTATTCTGGATTATGTGCATTCAGATGTGTGGGGACCTGCCAAGACTCCGTCAATCGGAGGTAGGCATTATTTTGTCACTTTTCTGGATGATTTTTCCAGGAGAGTTTGGGTGTTTACTATGAAGAACAAAAATGATGTGCTTGAAATTTTCCTTAAGTGGAAAGCTGAAGTTGAAAACCAGACAGGAAGGAAGATTAAGGTTCTCCGAACAGACAATGGAGGAGAATACAAGAGTGATCCGTTCCTGAAGGTATGTCAAGATTGTGGCATAGTTCGGCACTTCACTGTTAGAAAAACACCACAGCAGAATGGGGTGTCGGAGCGTATGAACAAGATACTTGTGGAGAAAGTTCGTTGTATGTTGTCTAATGCTGAGTTAGGCAGAGAGTTTTGGGCTGAGGCTGTGACATACGCTCAACATCTCGTCAATCGTTTGCCATCATCTGCTATAGATGGAAAAACCCCGTTAGAGGTATGGTCTGGAAAACCTGCAACTGATTATGATTCTTTGCATGTTTTTGGTTCTATTGCATATTATCATGTGATTGAATCAAAGTTGGATCCACGGGCAAAGAAGGCTCTTTTCATGGGCTTTAGTCCTGGAGTGAAGGGATACCGTTTGTGGTGTCTAGAGGCAAAGAAGACGATTATCAGCAGGGATGTTACCTTTGATGAATCTGCCATGTTAAAGAAGGTAAATCCAGAAGGAGCTGATAGTACTCCACAACAGGTGGAGTGTGTTCGGAAGCAGGTGGAGTTTGAGCCGACAGTGGTGATCCCAACACGAAATACCACAAGTGACTCTCCTATGGCAGAAGAAGAGTCAGATGAGGAAGAGGTTCCTACCCAAGAATCTCAACAACAATCAGCGCCAATTGCAGTTAGAAGACAGAGACGAGATATTCAGAAGCCTGCTCGTTTCATGGATATGGTTGCCTATGCACTTCCAGTTGTTGATGACATTCCATCCACTTACCCAAAAGCCATTCTGAGTTCAGAGAGTGGTAATTGGGCGGGTGCGATGGAAGAGGAGATGCAGTCTTTGAAGAAGAACAAGACGTGGAAGTTGGCACAATTACCAAAAGGTAAGAAGGCAATTGGGTGCAAATGGGTATTTGCAAAGAAAGAAGAATTTTCTAATAAAGAAGATGTTCGCTACAAGGCAAGGTGGTTACAAGGGCCAAGTTTGAATATTGTTTAGACTTGGTTAATATTTTGCACATTTGAAGTTGGCGCCCGGAGGCGCAAATTTGAAGCACTGTAAAGTTTGTTTTTTGTTATGTTGTGAGAAGATTTGTTTTAGGTGGGACTTGAAATTAAGCCAAGGTGGAGATTTGTTGATTTTGGCTTAATCCCAAGTCCCACATCGGTGGGTTCATTGTTTGGGAAGGAGGTTTGAGGGTTATAAATTAAACTCTTCTCCTTCACTGTTATATATCCCAATTTGTAATATCTTCTCACATAATAATAAAAGGGAGTTGTTTTTGCTGTGCTCGGAGATTAGGCTAAATAGGCCGAACTCCGTTAACAATTTTCGGGTGTGTTCTTTCCTCTTTATCTCTTTTATTATTCCGCTTTATTTATTCAATATTATTTGTCGGGTAGCTCTATTAGGGTTTTGTTTTAGTAGGAAAATTACCCGTTTTTCCCAACAGAGGTTACAAGAAGGTGCTGGGAGGGTGCATGCATAAAGATGGAGCGCTGGAGGTGTAACGTGTCAATCTACGTCAATCTACGTGTATTAGCTAAGTTTTTGATTTAGCTAAAGAGCTGGAACACAATTGCAATGCATGTGCTCTCGTTTACATGAAGATTTAAAAAGAATGATCCTGAAGCTGAGGTAATTCCTAGTTGGGTGACAAGGACAACAAAAGGTTTCAGGCAATGGTAGTTGGGCCAAGGTTTTTGGAGCAGGCTCTGGCAGGTGTATTTGGGGTTAGCTGTTGTGGTGCCCGTTGTAATGTTTGTTATTTCCTATGGTCTGGTAGGTACGATCCACATCTGCTTATAGCAAAGACGTGGTGTGTAAAGGGTTGGTATTTCTGAAATATCCTGTTTTAATTCAATTTTTTCATTGTGGATAAATATATATATATATATATATATATATTAAAAATAATAATATGTTATTTATTAAAATAACCTCATTCTATCGAGTTTATAAACCTAAGATTTTTAATCCATTTACTTTTTCTTTTGTCATTTTAATTGAACAATTGATTGCTTATAAACCAAGCCCTTGCCAATAATTTCATACATTTGTCATATTTTTTTATTGTTAAAAAATATTTTAAACAATTCAAATAATACATCAAAACATATAACTAAATTCCTACAGTTAGTCAGTCGTTAAAACAATATATTTTCAAAGTACACATCTGTGATCCCTTATTATAAAACCTGATCAACTAATCATTAAGATTAAAAAAAACGGTTATTTCAGTTGGTAACATTCTAAATTATTAATATTTTCTCAAAATTATATTTTCTCTATTCTAAATTATTAGAATTTTATTTAGTCTTTAAAAAAATTGATGTATTCAACAAAAGTTTAATATTGTATCTTTCCCAAATAAATTACAACAATTGTATTACTTGTTACCACAGATAAAATATTGTATTTATCTATACTTATATAAAAAGATATTTTTCAATTTTAACTATTCTAAATTATTTTTCTATTTTATCCTTACTTAATATTTTATTTTATTAATTATTTTGATTATTTGAATATTTTATAATTTTAAAAGTTAATAAAATAGTTTTTTAATTTTAAAATTTTATTTTATTTGTTCTTATTTAATTGATTAGAGTGGAGAGATTAGTAATTGATTATTTGAATATTTTATAATTTTAAAAGTTAATAAAACAGTTTTTTAATTTTAAAATTTTATTTTATTTGTTCTTATTTAATTGATTAGAGTGAAGAGATTAGTAAGTTATTTTTTATTTTGTAACCGTTTTTAATATATATATATTTTTAATTTTATCTTTATATTAAAAGAGTTATCAAAATATTTTGATTATTTTGTAATTTTGTAAATATTAAGAAAATGATAGTATTGTAATTAAATTTATTTTAACAATTGATATATTTATTGTGTTAATTTACATTTACTTTGGCACGAAAAGAGTATTTATTTTTTAGAAAATGTTCCCAACATTACAACGACAACTTAAAAAAACTCAAAACTCATTATCTAGAATATATATTGTTTATTAATTGGGTTGTTTAAATAATTCTTTAATGGATCTAGATTCTTTGTCGAACTTAAATTTTTTTTATTACTTTTCTCCAATAACAAACGTTAAATGGGTCTTGCGATAATTTTTTTTATTGTTTAAAATTACTCAAACAAATATGATTTTAAAACAGCAAAAGATTTAACATCAATAAATAATAAATAAATATGTTTTACTCAAAATCTTAAGACAATTATTTATACTCAAAATCTTAAGACAATAAATTCAGATGCTTAAATCCTTATATAAAATCCAGACAAAGATGTTACTATATCAAATAAAGTTTTCCTGCTAGCTAGGCTATATGCTTTTCAGCGCAAGCCATGAACAAAAAATATTAAAATACTTAAAGAGGAATGTTTTAAAGCCTAGCAAAACCAGAAAAATAGAAACAAAAATCTGCAAGAAAAAGCAAAGGCAATGTCTTTATGTGGATCAGTTGCTGGCTGAAATTAACTTAGCAGGCAGTAATAACTATTCCTCCTTCACTCCATCATGCCCCTTAACCATAATCTTCTGCATAAACCAGAATTTCTGTTCCACTAAAAACATATCTTTTGCTGCATGCACACTACTTGCTTTAGGCTTTAGTCTTTATTGGGTTTCACTGACAGTAGATGATGTTCCAATGGGTCTTCCTAACAAACCAAACCAAGCCATTCCTCTTCTCTTATCCTGTCACCACTGTAGCGTTCCTCTTTATTAACTGCCGAGATCCTGCTACCCATTCATCCTTCTCATTTCCTTTTCAATTCCTTCAACCGCAGCAAAGATACTTCATCTCTCTTGCATCAAGACTCACAGAACAGCATCTGATAACATGTAACCAGAAAAACTTGAAAGAAGACATATCCTAACTGTCAGGATCCTTATAATTGAACACAGCTGAAGTGGCTAGGCTTAAAAGTAGCTCTTGCTATACCAGATTTGGGAGCCAGCATCTGCATAATTGATCCTCAGATGTTTGTGACTGACCCTTGTTGTACTTTTGTTGTTGTTACCTCCCACCAGCGTCTAGATATGGAAATAGATGAATCTAAGAATTCGAGAGAATGGTGAACCTTTTACATTTGGAACCCACCTCTCCTTCTCTTTTATTTAGGAATCTACCAGTCCTTTGGTTTTAAATTTGGAATACGATTCTCTTGCTTTTCCCTAGTTACTTTTGGTTTCAATAAATAAGAAAAAAAATAATATTATAGGTCCTTTGATATCAGAAAAGAAATTTATACATTTACCAATCAATTATTATTATTTTACATTTTATTTTTTTACTTTACCATTAAATTTCCAACTTCCATTTATATTATCACTATTTTTTTCCGTACATTTGACCATCCAAAATTTCAGTTTTCATATATTTAAAAAAAAAATACTTTTATTTACAGAAAAGAATCCTAAGGCCAAACAAAATACATAAAAAAAACTAATTTTGTGCAAGAGTAAAAGGCCATGCAGGAGCAATGTTTAAACAGCAATAGGAAGTTTGAAGAACAGAAAAAGAATAGAATAGTGGTAGAAAGGTGTCTCTTGCAGTGCAACAATAATATTTCATTCACCATCAACACACCTCTATCTTCCTTCAACGATCACTACTCGTTAACTTCTCATCACTTTCACTTCTTCTTTATTCTCTATACTCTTTAGCTTCTATTACTTGTGCTATTCTCTGATATAAATTAAAGTTTGAGCCTTTCATTTTGGTTAGAAAATGATGAATCCTAATGTGGAAGTTTCAGATGAGTCCAACATTGAGATTACAATATCAAGAGATTATCTGAGCCATGATCAAACCCATCCCCCTCTTGCTACTTCACATGCTGTCACACCATCAGGTTTTTTCATTTTCAATAATATTGGTACATAGATTTGAATTCTAAAGAAGATGATATATATATATATATATATATATTTATTGATTAAAATTACAGTAACTAAAATTAAGTTTGAAAGGATTGCAGAAATGTTATGGTGTGCATTTTCGGGTGACTGGAGTAAAATGGAAGACATTGTTAAAAATGATCCAAATAGTGTACGCATTCAATTCATTGGATCAGGCGACACAGCTCTTCATGTAGCAGCAGGTGCAGGGAACACTAGTTTTGTTGAAGAGTTGAGTAAATTTTTTATTTTTTTTATCACCAATGAATAAAATAATTAAGGGTTCAGGGGTTCTAACCCTTATACAGAATTCACCTTGCAAAAATAAATACAAGCACAATGGCCTAGATCTTTGGCACTTGCTTTTTCAACACCAAAGAGACTTAAACTAAATCTTACAGGAAGCACATTACAGCAAGTTGTTTCATAAGAAATAGTCAAAGCTTTAAAACATTAAACCAATCAGCAAAAAACAAAGGTGCACCAGATCTGCAAAATTTTCAGGTTATGCAGCATAGAAAGCTAGTGGCTGCCATGATACCTGTGACTCCAACAACTCCATTATCCTTCATCAATAAAGCACCGAGCCTACAATTGTTGTAACCTTCAAAACCCCTAGCCCATACATGGCAACAAAAAACCAGCATCTCCATGATTAAGACTACAACACTCCAGACTTGTTTCCTAGCACATTTGAGCCATGTTGTTGTTCTTAATTGCCTCTTACTAGAAGCACCATCCCTCTTCATCACAATAACAGTATCTGCTTTGATTAGAGTTAGCATTTGGAATGCAACCAAAGCTTATACCAACTAAGACAGATTTTCTGGCCCCAATTTTCTCATACAGTTCCTTAGCTTTGTCACTCCAAGTTTCATACCAAAAGACGAACATATGGCACTGTGGTTTTACATATGTGCTCTCACAATTCAGAGCTAAAACCAGCTGGTCCAATTGCAGATGATGTGGTACAAACCTCAAAACCCAGATGTTGAGCAAAACTCCCTCCAAAACCATTTCGCAGAACTGCCTCACTTAGTCTTACAACGAGCCAAAGTGTAACCGACCTGTTTTCACCTTCCAACCGCATCTGCCCATTGCACCATTGAGAGCTCCAGATAAAAGGTCAGCACTGCAAGTACTTGATATAGTTATCAAGTCAGAATTAGCATCTGTTTTACAAGTTTACAAGCCCCTAGAACACCCCCAAGTTTGCACCCTGCATCTTTCGATTTAATTCCAGCAAGCTGCTCACCCAAGCACCAGCCAGCATTTCCTTCTTCCAATCCAAATCTGCCTTATCAGTTCTTGTAACAGCAGAAACCAGACTATCAGTGTATGTGAACTAAGACAGCCCTGCCTTCACCGTACTAAACCTGAAAATACCCCTCTCACTAGCATTTACTCCTTCCTCTCCTTTGGACTCTTCCTCAGCTCTGGCACAATTTTTGCTGGACCAGCCTTAGGCAGACCCAAAACAAGTCCAACTGTGTCTACAGGTTTGTGACCTCTGCATCTCAGCCCTGCACTCCGAGCCCCTCTTACCCTTATACTGGTTCACTACAGTCCCTTTGAATCTCACCTGCCCATCTAGCGCTCACTCCTTCTTACTTAATATTATTTATACAAATCACCGGATTAAGAATCCAATCTGCAAAAGCGTAATCAAGAGCACTTGACCTATATTTTAGCCATAACCACACTTTAAGTTGGGTCATCTGGAAAATTTCATTTGCATCTGCTACTCCTTGATTAAACAAGATAGAGTTTCTCTGGTCCAGATACTCCTTACAATAGCTGCCCATATACCTTTCCACACCAAATTTTGCTTACTACTAGCCTGAGCACAATGAAAACTCACAAAATGGGTTTTTAGCTCATTGTGTTGTACAAGCTCGAATCCCAACCACTTAAGACAAAGAGACCATACGAGTTGAGCATATTTGCAATCTATAAACAGATGTTGACACGAATTCTCCTTGATCTTACACAACACACATATTGTTTTATCCATCAGCGCACCTCTTCTACTTAGTCCCTCTAGTTGGCAGTCTATCTATAAGAATTCTCCAAGCTGTTGTCAACACATTAGGGAATGCTTTAGCTTTCCAAACAAGCTCCAAAGCAGCCTACTGCGTACCTCTCGTTTGTTTAGCTAAGCATTCGTATGCTGAATTTACTGTGTACTTCTCGGCAGCCTCAACCCCCCACACTTGGATATCAATTGTTTCTCTCTTCAAAAGAGCCTTTTCTATGCATTCCATAAGATTTTCTTCCATTCAGCTTCCCACTCAAATCTATCCCTCCTCCATTGAAGCCTCCACCTCCAATCTATACCTTCCCACTCACCAACTTCTTCCACCTTTTGCTCTTGTATAAGAAAATGATAAAAAATGGTAAGAAGAAAATATGTTTCTTATTCTCTTATGTGTATATTACATCAGTCATGTATAGGAAATATATAAGGAGTTTCTCTCCCCCAAATTACAATCTAATTAGGTAGGATACTAATCATGAGATTCTATAATTATTAAATTAATTGCATATAATTGGGTACAATATCGTCAAATATTGCATACAATAATTGCATATAATTTTATAATTATTATTTCCTTAATACTCCCCCTCAAGTTGGTAGGAGAAGATCAAGAACCCCCAACTTGTGTCGTAGTGTCAAAAACCCAATGCCTTCGTAAAACTGCGAGCTCATACTGTGTCGGTACATATGAAGGACTGATTATCCCAGCTTGTAATTTTTCTCGCAAAATGTGACAGTCTATCTCAATGTGTTTTGTGCGTTCATGAAATACTGGGTTTGCTGCTATATGTAATGCCGCTTGATTGTCACACAAAAGTTGAGCTGGCAAGTTGCATGGCACCTTTAAATCATGCAACAAATATCGCAACCAAACTATCTCCAAACAAGTATTGGCCATTGCGCGGTATCCTGCTTCCGCTGATGATCTTGATATGTTTGTCTGTTTTTTTGACTTCCATGAGATAATAGATGAACCAAGAAAAATGCAATATCCAGATACTGATTTCCGAGTTGTCTGACAACCTCCCCAGTCTGAGTCGCAATAAGCTGTCAATGTCAGATTGTTTTCGGATGGCAATAACAATCCTTGTCCTGGTGATCCTTTGATGTACTTTAGGACTCGAATTGCGGCATCCCAATGAGGTTTCCGTGGATCCTGTATATATTGACTTAGGGTCCGAACCGAAAATGCTATGTCAGGCCGAGTAACCGTGAGGTATATCAGTCGTCCCACGAGTTGCCTGTATTTGACTGGATCCTTTAATAACTCTCCATCGTCTGGTGTGAGTTTTAGGTATTGTTCCATTGGAAATTTGTCTGGACGAGCACCTGTGAGTCCCGTATCCTGCAAAATATCAAGCGCATATTTTCTTTGGGACATGTAAATACCAGCTTTGGAACGGGAAAATTCAATCCCTAGAAAATATTTTAGGTCTCCAAGATCTTTAATGCGAAATTGTTGTAATAAACAATAACACGCTGAATTTCTGTCAAATCATTTCCTGTCAGAAGAATATCATCCACATAAATCAAAAGGGCAGTAAATGATGAGTTATTCTGTCTTGTGAATAGAGAGTAATCTGTCTTGGACTGTTGAAATCCTACAGATTTAATCACACGAGAAAATGTTGAAAACCATGTTCGAGATGCTTGTTTGAGACCATAAAGGGATTTGTTGAGTCGACATACAATGTTCTCCCCCTGTCGATGATGTCCGGGTGGCAAGTCCATGTAAATAATTTCATGCAATGTGCCATGTAAGAAGGCATTTTGCACATCTAGCTGGTGAGTAAACCAATTTCTGGATGCTGCAATGGTGAGGAGACACCTCAAAGTTGTTAATTTTGCTGTTGGTGAAAAAGTTTCAGAATAGTCGACACCTTCAATTTGAGTGTACCCCTTTGCGACAAGGCGCGCCTTATATCTGTCGATGCTACCATCTGAGTTGTACTTTATTTTATAGACCCATTTGCATCCGATGGGTTTCTGTACAGCGGGTAACGATGTCAAGGTCCACGTTTGATTTAGCTGCAAGGCGGAAAGCTCTTCGTCCATTGCTTTTTGCCAATTTGGATCAAGGATAGCTTGAGCATAAGTGTGAGGTTCTTTGGTGGTTGTGATGTTAGCAAGATATGCACTATGTGTAGAAGAAAATCGTGAATTAGAAAAAAAATGATGCATAGGATACCTGGTTCCATTCGGTCGGTCTTGGGTAGTGGTCGAATGATTGGCTTGGGATCCCGTTACGTAGTCTTGAAGCCAGGAAGGTTGGGTTGATGTGCGACTGGATCGTCGAACAGGAAGGTCGGTTGGAGAAGGTTTGGTAATGGGTGCTAAACTTCTTGGCATGGGAGAAGAAGGTTGGTCTACTGGAGGTTCAGGTGTATTATGACGAGTAGGAGAAGAATGTTGGTTTGATGGAGGTTCAGGTGCATTGTGACGAGTAGGAGAAGAGGGTTGGTTTGATGGAGGTTCAGGTGTATTGTGACGAGTAGGAGAAAAAGGTTGGTTTGATGGAGGTTCAGGTGCATTGTGATGAGTAAGAGAAGAAGGTTGATCGAGTGAATGTTGGACAGGAGTGGGTAAGTCAATGTCAATAGTGGGCAAAATACCTTGTAATGGAGGTGAGGATTGTGTCTGTAACTGTTGGCAAAATGGGAAAACACTTTCATGGAAGATGACATCCCGACTTGTAAAAAAAGTGTCTGCATCTATATCAAATAATTTGTATGCTTTTTGACTGTGAGGATAACCAATGAAGATGCATTGTCGGGCACGCGGATCAAATTTTTGCTTAGGTGAAACAACAGTTGCGTAACAAAGGCAACCAAAAGTTTTTAGGTGAGAAAGTGAAGGTGGTTGATTATATAGTAGCTCAAAAGGTGATTTATTTTTTAGTAAAGGTGATGGCAAGCGATTAATGATATATGTGGTGGTTAAAACGCATTCTCCCCAAAATTCTAATGGTAAATTGGACTGAAATAGGAGGGCTCGTGCTGTGTTTAAAACATGTCTATGTTTGCGTTCTACTACCCCATTTTGTTGAGGAGTGTAAACGCAAGTGCGTTGACATTCAATACCTTTTTTGAGAAAAAAATCATACATTGAAATAAATTCCAGTCCGTTGTCAACGCGGATGGTTTTAATAGATGCCTGAAATTGATTTTGTGCAAATGTAATGAATGACTCTAAGAGATGTTGGGTTTCAGATTTTTGATTCATAAGAAATAGCCAAGTACATCTAGTATAGTCATCGACTATAGTGAGAAAAAAACGTTTTCCAAAATGAGTTGGGGTTTTATGAGGACCCCAAATGTCACAATGCAATAGATTAAATGGAGAATGAGATTTTATTGTGCTTAAAGGAAAGGGTAGCCTTGTTTGTTTAGCTTTGGGACAAATACTACAATGATTATGAATGAGAA
Source organism: Phaseolus vulgaris (assembly GCF_000499845.2). Lineage (NCBI taxonomy): Eukaryota > Viridiplantae > Streptophyta > Magnoliopsida > Fabales > Fabaceae > Phaseolus > Phaseolus vulgaris. Next base: position 55,135,552 of record NC_023752.2, read on the forward strand.
TGAGAATTTTACTGATAGGGATAGGTAGTAGGGAAGATACAAGTTGTAGACACGCAGGAGAAGGATGTCCAAGGCGCTTATGCCATAAATCAGGATCGGTCGATATTTGAGATGCGTGGGCTTGGTTTGGAAGAGGGGACATAAGCCTGCGTGTTGTTTACCCGAGCCAATCATCCTCCCCGTAGCCAAGTCCTGTAAAACGCAACCATGTGGAGTAAAAACGACACAACAATTTAGTGAACTGGTTATCTTACTAATGGACATGAGATTTAAATTAAAAGAAGGAACACAAAGAACATCTTTGAGAGTGATTTTGTCATTGAATTTAATTGTGCCTGTAGATGAGATGGGCGCAATTGAGCCTGTGGGCAGATTAACATTTGAAATAAATGATGATGAACTGTGTGTGAAAAATTGTGAATCAGATGCAATGTGATGGGTTGCTCCGCTATCCAAAATCCATGGTTTCGTAAAAGCAGAATTAGAAGAGGAGTTATGGGCAAGCAGACCTGCAGAGCTAACAAACGTGTCACTTTTACCGTTATTGTTGAGCGAGTAAATAGCCCTTGCCAATTGCTGAATTTGTTCGGCACTGAAGTGTTGTACGAGGTTTCTATCGGACTCGTTACTGGTGCCTTCTTTGCCAGACATGATTTTTTATTTAGGGGATAAAAATAGAGAGGCTGTCAGGGCACCAAGATCGGTGCTCTGATACCATATAAGAAAATGATAGAAAATGGTAAGAAGATAATGAATTTTCTTCTTACCATTTTTTATCATTTTCTTATATCTTGGTTGACCGATAATGAAAATAACCTCTGGAATGATGTTTTGAGATTTGACTCACCAACCCACACATCTTTCCAGAATCTCACCTTATCTCCCTTCCCTAATTTTATGAAGCCAGAAGACGAGCTAATACCAAACTTCCAAGGGATGCTTCCAGTTCACTTGGCTACTTTATCTGACCACCGCAGAATAGTGAAAGATTTATGCTCTCAGCAGCGTCTGCTTGACAAAATGGCTTACAAGGATATTCAAAAACTCTTTTTCGTCACCATTAGCATCAACATGTTTGGTAAGTGCATCTACAACAATTAAACATCCTTGTTTACCCCTTCTTCTTATCTAATTATCTTTTACTACTTGTTATATTATCATGTTTATCAACTCCACCAATTCAATTGATATGATTCTATATCATTCAGTTTAATTCAGTAGAACACAAGAACAAATTTAATGATCAGTTCAAATTATTTTGATCGAAACCTTGATCAGATTCAATATATAATTTTGAATTTAGTTGGACTTTTGCTTTCCTTTATTAGAAAAATAGAGAGGAGACTAGAAAAAATTAAAAATGATATATACATTTTGTTCTTTTAGATTTGAATCCATCAACTTTTATGTATGAGACAACTTTACCACAAAAGGATACCATTAAGTAATTTAGTAATTCATAGAGAATTTTCATTTATCAAATTAAATAATCATAATATATTATAAAATAGAACAAAGATGAACAATGAACAAAAGAGTAAAAGAAGACAAAGGATATGAGAATGAATATTTCTTAAATTGAAATTAGAAAAAATAGTCTGAATATATACAAGTTGTACACTCATTCTAGATCTAGCCAAAAAGAAAAATAATCAATCAATAAATACTAGAATCATAACAGACAAAGACAAAATAAAGGTTATTCACCTCTATAAAGAAAAATAACACAGAATTAGAAAGGACATAATTAATATTAACATTTTTAACATTTTTTCTATAACGCTTGTACCCATATCCTTTAATACCCCTCAAGCTGGGGAGCAAATATTGATGAGACCCAGCTTGGAACAAATACTCTTAAAAGATTGAGGACTTAAAATTTAGGTATAAATGTCAGTCAGTTGCTCTGTGGTGAAAATGGGAAGTAAATGGATGAGACCCTTCTTTAAATTTTCCTTAACAACATGACAATCTATTTCTATATGTTTCGTACGCTCGTGAAACACTAGATTTGCTGCAATGTATCTTGCAGAGTCATTGTCACAATATAAAAGAGATGGTTGCTCAAAAGGAACTTTGAAATCTTGAAGAAGATAAGTTAGCCATTGAATTTCACATGTATTTAGCTTCACAAAAACTCTTTAATATCGTGTCTTACTTCTTTGATTTTCAGGATATGAGAGAATTCTCAATATACACACTAAAATCAATCACTGATTGTCTCAAATCTCACTACAGGTGCCCCAATCACTGTCACAAAAGGCTTTTAGATTAGCAGAAGTGTTGGAAGAGAAAAATAAACCAAGACTTAGAACTCCTTTAATAGACCTGAGAATTCTAATCGCTGCAGTATAGTGAGCAATTGTTGAAAAAGTTGTTGCACAAAAAATGTTATGTCAGGTCGGGTATTAGTGAGATACATAAGCCTTCCAATCAATCTTTTGTAGGCTTGAATATCTGTGAAATGAACACCTACAGTAAAAAAGAATTTTTCATGATTATCAATAGGAGTGGGTGCAGGTTTGCAAGCTAAAAGACCTACATCTGTTAACAATTTCAATGCATATTTTCTTTGATTCACCATTATTCCTTTCTTACCTCTTGTTACTTCTAGACCAAGAAAATATCTTAAATCCCGAAGATCCTTAATCTTGAATGTCTGATTCAAGGCTTGCTGAATTCGAGCAATCTCTTCTTTATCATTTTCTGTCAATATTATATCATCCACATACACCAATAATGTTGTAAAAGATCCTTCAGAAGAATTAATGAACAAGGAATGATCATTCATAGATTGAGTATATCCCATAGAAAGCAAAAAGGATGGCAATTTGGCAAATCACTCTCTCTTAGCTTGCTTAAGGCCATATACATCCTTTTTTAGTTTACAAACTTTTCCTGGTGGAATAGAAGTCAATCCAGGAGGAGCAACCATGTATACATCTTCTTTCAAATCTCCATGTAAAAAGGCATTGTTTATGTCTAATTGTTTCAATTTTCAATTATAGATAGAAGCTAGAGAAAGAAGCAACCTTATGGTGGTCATCTTTGCTACTGGAGAGAAAGTATCAAGGTAGTCAATGCCTTCTATTTGTGTGTATCCCTTTGTCACTAACCTTGTTTTATGCCTTTCAATTGTCCCATCAACCTTATATTTTATTTTGAATACCCATTTGCAACCTATGGCAGCTTTGTCCTTAGGCAAAAGAGCAGTCTCCCAAGTTTGATTTGACTAGCAAATATCTCACATTGTATAACTTTTCTCCAACAGTCGTGTTTCACAACTTCAGAATAAGTGTTTGGCTCAACATGTGAAGAAAGAGACATAACAAAAGATTTGTAAGAAAGTGATATATTGTTATAAGACAAAACAAAATTCAAAGGATATTTAACTTCTAAAGATGTATTGGAAACATTAAGATTACAATGATAATCCTTTAAATACTCAGGTGGTCTTTTTATTCTTGTCGCATTCAAACAGATTGATATGATTCAGAATTTTGTTTTATATCATGATCTTCATTGAGGTTTTGGTCTATATGGAAACAAACTTCTTCTGGAACCTCAACGTGTGACTCACAATTATTATTACTGTAATTTTCAGCATTATCACAAGGTGCAAGAATGACTTGTGATACCTGACTCAAAACAGTTTGACCTTCAGTAAGAAAATTTTGATCATAAATGTTAGGACCATTAGTTTCATTGCTAGTATCTTGAACCATTTGATATGGAAAAACATGTTCATAAAAGACAACATCCCTAGACACACAATTTTTTCTTGATTGAACATTCAACAAAATATATCATTTTGATGCCCTTGGATCAAATTTTCTTCTATTTGTTGACAAAGTGCTAGTATAACATAAAGAATCAAACACATTTATTTCATTAAAATTTGCGTAAGTTTTGTAAAGTATTTCATGAGGAGAAGAATAGTTTAAAACAAGTATAAAAGCATGTCTATAATATGCGCAACATGTATCATAGAATATGACCAATAAATTTTGGGTAAATGAGATTGTATCATAAGAGCTCTTGCTACATCTAATAAATGACCATGTTTCCTTTCAACTATACTATTTTGTTGTAGAGTATTGACACATGATGTTTGATGTACTATTCCTTTATTGATAAAAAAATTAGTCATGAAAATTCCAGTCTCATTATCACTCCTTATTATTTTTATTGCTATCTCAAATTGTGTTTGAACAAAAACAACAAATTTTTTTGAAGCCTTGACAACTTCAGATTTTTGTTTTAAAAGAAAAATTCATGTGTACCTCGAATAGTCATCAACTATGGTCAAGAAATATTTATGACCATGAATTGATGGTATTGAGTTCCTCAAACATCTACATGAATCAAATCAAAACATTTTTTTGATTTATATGTACTAATAGAAAATGAAAGTATGTTTTGCTTTGCAAAATAACAAACATCACAAACAAAAGATTTGTTATCTTTAACAAAAAGAAATTTATTCTTAACAACATCAATACATTTATTTGAAATATGACCTAATCGAAAATGCCAAAGGGTTTCTAGATCACTAGCACTAACATTAATAGTATTGATGGTGTGTGTAGATTTGATGGGTTTGATTTGAAGTTTCTGGTAAGAATGAATCTTGAGTATATAAAGTCTATCTTGCATCTTAACGGATCCAATCATCTCCAATGATTCCTTGTCCTGAATGTGACAACCATTAGAGTCAAAGGTAAGAACGCAAGATAGTTTATCAATCAATTTTGCTACTGAAAGAAGATTAAAATTGAAGTAAGGAATGTACAAAACATTGTCTATGACATGATTTTGATTGAGAAAAACACTTACAGAATAATTGGCAATGACTTGATTTCCATTTGGTAATTTGACATAAATAGGATTAGTTTGATAATATGAAGTGAAATAAGTTAAGGATGAACAAATGTGAGCGGTAGCACCACTATCAATAACCAAGAACTGAAGGAAGAAATAAAATTATTACCAGTTTGTGTTGTCATGTTGGAAGGAATAACATAGACTTGATTAGAAACATTGCCACTAGATTTGGTTCTGTTGTAAAAAAACTAACAATATTTGATACTGTTCGGGAGTAAAACCAATTTGTTGAGAATCCAATTCTGACTTTGATCCTTCATGATCTGTTTATTATTATTAAAATCCGTATTCTAAAAAAACTGCATCATCAATGGTTCTGATTTTTAAACTTGAAATGGGGTGGAAAGCCATGCTTTTTATAGCATGTATCAATGGTATGCCCTATCTTTCCACAATGACTGCAAATTTTGGAAGTATATCCTCTTCCATAGCTTCCTCTTTAGTATCCAACACCTCTGCCATAGGTTGTAGCATTGTTTTTATAACCTCCTTTGCTAATAGCAATCATTGTCTTGGATTGATCACCAAAAAATTGCCTCTTTTGTTGTGTAACAAGAGAGTAAACTCTATTCAAGGATGGCAAAGGGTCCATCAATAGAATTTGAGTTCTCATAGTTGAATAATTATCATTTAGCCCCCATATAAATTTGATAATCTAGTCTTGTGCTTTATATTTAGAAACATTCACAAGAGCATGCAGATGCATTTAGAGGCACATGAACAAGTAGATAACGGGCGGAAAAGATCAAGCTCATCCCAAAGAATTTTTAACTAAGTGAAATAGTTTGTAACAGTCAACTAACCTTGTTTAAAAGAAGAAATCGTCTCCTAGATATCAAAAGTACAAATCATATCTCCTTGTTAGAACCTTTTCTTTACATCATTCCATATGTCAAAGGCATTGTCCATACAGAGATGATGCTCTATGCGGTGGATTGAGAAACAACCTTGAGAATTCAAGAAACAACCAGCATAGTTCCACCAATGAAACCTATTTTGTTCTTTGAAATTAGGTTCATTTGAAATGAACGAGACCAATGATGATAATTTGGAATAATAGGGACAATAAGAAAGGAAAGATTATCTGATGAACTAACACAGTAAGGTGAACTAAGATCTTGTGAGGATCAACAACTTTACCAATGGATAAATGTCTATAAAGATAAACAACTAAGAATTAGAAAGAACACAAATTAATATTAACATTTTTTTATATTGTTTGTATCCATATATTTTAATATAATAGGCATGTCTTCAAATACTTCAATAAAAGTAATACTCATGCATCATATTAACTTACTTATTTTTTTTATTTTTTTATTATTTATAAATTCTCTCCCTAATCAAAAAATTCTCAAACAAAGCCTACATGTCTTACTCTCAATCTTCTAAATTCTTCAAATTTAAAGGATTAGTGAAAACATTTTGCAACTTGTGTGCGAACATAAATTTAGCTCCACGTCTTGTCATGACAGTTTTAGAAAGCTTCATTATTTGATTCACAATGATTATGACTCCACTGTCAAATCTAAAATTGACTCGTTATCCGTATCACACAAGATTCAAACTCTTAACAAACTTTTTTACCTTGTTATTTCCTTTATGGGTGTTCTTCAAAATCTCCTAAACTTGTTTGGAGGTGGATGCATTCAATACTATCTCAAACATAACTCATCTAAATCTTAATGGATATAGGTAGTCGTTATTGAGGCTTCTTCATTTTTAGTAAACTCTCTTTCTCATTCATTAGGTAACAAAGTAAAGTATCTCACAGAGTAAAATACCCTTAATGCATACAAACTCATCTTTTCATTTTCTCGCAACCATCATTTTGTAATTACTATTTCTGACAGCCTTGTACATGTTCATCACCGCTATATAATTTGTGCATTTGACAGATGTGGCCATCACAATATTTGAAAAATGTCCTCTTGAATTGAGCACGCAAGAGATGAAGAGCAGCTAACAGCATTGCATATGCTGGCGAGAAAGCCTTCAAAAGTTCTAAGTAAGCTTCATTTCCATTTTGGTTCTAAGTAAGCTTCAAAAGTTCTAAGTAAGTTCTAAGACACCAATTGATGTATTTTATGATTAACACTATCAGTTATCTAAAGATATCAAAGAAACAGCCAAAGGAATAGCAGATTATGGGATGATTGTGGCAACGCTTGTTGCTACCGTAGCATTTGCAGCAGCAGCTCTCACTGTTCCAGGTGACAAGAACAATAACTGGTTCATTGTCTTCATCTTCACAAACGCAGTCGCATTATTCACTTCTTCTGAGTCCATACTCTCTTTCTTGTCAAATTTCACTTCTTCAAGGTTCGCAGAAAGTGAATTTGTCATATCACTACATTCCAGCAGCTTGACTTTTGGACCTGTGTTACTAATCATCTCCGTTTGCTGCTATGGTTCTGGCTTTTACTGCAGCATACTTTCTGATATTTGCTCACTCAACCAAGTGAGTTTCTTATACAGTGGCTCCAATGGGAGTTTTCGCATTACTTTTGTTTCTTCTCTTTCAACCTAAGTTCTGCGACGCTTTTGGTCCAGATACTATAAATTTGAGTAACTTATTACTTACGCACCTACGTTACCATCATTAAGTGTTTTTTATCCAATTTTTCTGTGTTTTAATTACTCCATGGTTACTGTCTCCACCTCATTGTATCATTTGTTTGTGAAAGAATAAAGTCTGTGTTTGAATTTGAGGAGATTATTAAAAATGCATCACAACTCTCATATAGGATGGAGGGAGACCTACGTGAAGGGAAGAAGCACTATGAGGATAGTGGTGAAAATTTGTGTACTGTTAATTATCGGATTATTAATAGTGTGGTGCTCAACATGGTTATTTGTAAATTTTTGAAATAATTCTCAACCAAGGACGCGAAAGGGTTTGTTTCTTGCTCCAGGAAAAGGAAGCAGAATTTGGCAGTCAAGACACTGAGCAGAAAATCAGAAAGGATGGAAGAGGCCAAGGGCATGCTGGTCTGGTTCAGGGAAGTAGAGTAATGCTGCATAATTCAGAATGGCATTCCGAAAGCAAATTTCATTGTAAGCCGCTCATTGCCATTTCAGCTGCATTTCCTGTCACCCAACAAATCTGTGTAGGAAGGAGTTGTCTTGTCATGAAAGGTGAGTGAAGTGTTAAATCACAGTGTCTAAGAAACCTTGCTGCTGATTTGAAAGTTTGGGTTTGTAATTGTAGAGACTGTATTGGTTTTTTGAGCTGCTATGTTGGTTAGATTCTTTTGCAATAGCTGTTCTAGTGTTAGTTATGAGAAAGCAGGGGAGGGAGTGCTAAAGAATCTAGGCCTTATTTTGGTTGTTGTTGTTGAAATATAGGAGGTAAACTTCAACTTTTTTTAAAAGAGTTGAGACATCTCTAAATTATCCCTTTTAAGTCCCAACTCTGTTAATATGGCAATATTTTGCTTCAAATTTAACCTGCAGATGTATTTTTTTATATCATTTATTTGTAAGCAAAACCATTTTTGCATCAACTTCAATGCTAGTAACATGGAGGAAACAAATAGTGAGGATCAAGTAAACTGGTGGAACAGAATCATTCCAACATTTGATGCATGCATGATAAGTATCAATGTGTAGTTTTTATGATTGAGAAAATTGAACACTTTGGAACTTAATGGTTGCTTAATGTAAGAAAATTACCCTAATCTAAGAATTATTGAATTTGATTATATATTTTTTGAACCAAGAAACAAATGAAGAAATTTAATCTCAATTTTTGTGTAAATTGCAGATGAATACGAAGCATTGAAAGAATGTATTCAAGCTGGCATTGAAAGAGAAAAAAAAAGTAAAAACTTAATTGGATCACAAGAAGATTTAGCTCAAGCTAGAGGATTTAGCTCAAACTAAAACTGTCCAGAATTGATTAAAGGTGCAGTACAATTATAGCCCAAGCTAGAATTGCTAGCTCGAGCTAAAATTGTCCAGAGTTGATTAAAGGTGCAGTACTGATCTAGCTCAGGCTAGAATCGCTAGCTCAAGCTAAAGTTGATTATATAAATTCTGAAACATAACTCAAAACAGGGTGGAAAAACATATTAGGTTTTTTAGAGAGAGAGACTAGTGAGAGAAAGGGAAGAAACCTCTGTTCTTAGGAGAAGAACTTGCTCTGATCAGCCCTTCTTATGCAATCCAGATCAAGAATGAAGATTGAAGGAGCTATCATGAGTGGCTAAGTTCTTTCTAACTTGGGATTGAATGTAATTTATCTTGATCAAATGTATTCTTGGTGATATATATATATATATATATATATATATATATATATATATATATATATATAAAATTCTCTTTTCTACTTGTTCTTGGTATTTTCGTTTTATGCTTATTGCTTGATTCTGTCTGATCAATAGAGTCTTGATTTTGATCCTTAAATTTAACTGGAAAGTACCTTTAAGGATCTGAAATAGACGAAAATGCTTGATAACTTGTAATGCTAGGAATAGATTCCAGGTTATTGATTGCATGATAATTCTGTTCCTAAAGCTGGATGATTTGTTAAATGTGAGGAAATCAATGTTTAAGAAATTATCTTATGAATTTCATCTGTGAGAAATCAAGATGAATGACTTTAAATTAAGCATCAAGAATAAGTAGTTTTGAGTATTATATATTGTATTATTCAAAATACAGATGATTTGAGATAAACGCAATTCAATCCCAAGTATCTTTCTCTATATTTGATAAGTTGGTTTTGTTACGCCCTGAATCAAACCCTAATCTCTGAGTTATTTGTGAAATCTTTAATTTGGTTATGAACAAAGTCTCAAAATTATTTTCTATACTTGATGAGTTTTAAAAAAGAACATCTTAATTAGAATTGTTCCCTGTGGATTCGACATTCGTACTTTAAAGAGTACTATATTACAGTTGATTCGGTACACTTGCCGAGAAATATCAACAATGCATGCTTCAAAACAGGCATTTTTTCACACTATAGCATTGGAACAGACTCATTTTTCTATATTTCTCTATTATAATTAGTAAGAGTAAAATTGTGTTTTTTTAAAGGAAAAATAACATTACTGATCAACTAAGGCTGTCTTGAAGCAACAAAGTCTGGAGAGGAGGCAAATTATATTCTTTCTAATTATGAAAGACTGTTGTGATTCAAACATTAGGATACAATAACGAATCAGACAACAAAAACCTGAGCAGAAAATGAGGCAAGTGAATATCTTAAGGAACTCAAATATCAGATTGGTACAGATGTGTGAAGGAACCTTGGGCATTGAGTTCTCCCAAGTTCGCAACAACTTAACCGTTTCATCTCAAAATCCATGAAAAGTTCATTTTATCAAGAAAAAAGTATTTTATTTATATGTATAAAACACTTGATGTTCCAACCTATATGATACCTACTTCTATATAAGAAATGGTTATTTTGTATTTATGTATGAAGAATTATAAATATTTCATTACTACTACATCACCACAAAAAAACCTTATCATATCCCACAATCTATACTAAAGGGTCAGAGATTATATTAAGGCACTTTTACACGTAGGATTCCAACTCTTTCCTCAAATTCCTACAATACACTTTTGCACAAAAGTAACTCAGAATACTTCTAGGCATCTTCATACAAAAGTTAGTTTATAATATACACTGAATTTAAGCTTTACTTCAGTTCTCTATTTACTTCTGCAGTTTACCAAAACATTATGCAGAAGGCTTCAGCTTACATCGTTGTTGGGAGGGTGACGATCTTTTGTTTCCATGAATTTATGTATATGTTATTTGTGTCAGGGTCCACATTATGTGTCTCCTCCTCCATCTACTTATTTGCTTGTTTTTTATCACTCTCCCTTAGTCTTGGTTCTAACTTGCACTTTTCTGCAAAACACAAACTCCTTTCCCTGCATAAAGGTTTTTAGGCCTCTGTTCAATAAAGAAGAAAAGGATAAAGAAAATGAAAAAAGAAAAAAAAAATTGGAAAACACCACAAAAAAGATTATTTGATTGAAAAGAAATAAATAAAAAATAATAGTTTAATTAAAAAATAAAATGAAATGGTAGCTATTTATTATTAATATTATTATTGTTATTATGAAAGAAAAAAAATACTGTAAGAAAAACTATATATCCTTTTATAGTCATAATCAATTAAACATTTTAAAATCCACTTGGAAACTTGTAAAGGTTGTAATAAACTAAAACTTTCTGTGTTAAGTTTTTCTACAGTCAGCCTTTCCACTTTCTCTTCTCTTATATATAACTACTAATCATCTTTCACCGTGACCAACTTACGCAATAATTTTAAAAAAAATAATGCTATAACTAAAAAAATGATTATTCATGGCATAATACAAGGTATGATTCAAAATTCTTGTCGGTATAAGAATACCTCCAAAAATAAAATCTCGCACCAAGACATGAAAACGAGATACATACATTCATTTTGTTATTTTTTTGCATCTCAGCTCATTTAGTTTGTATTATTTCTCTACCACTCAAAATTCATTGAAAACAAGAAAAGTTTGATATATTTTTGTGCATAAAGAGTGATAGAAGAGAGGGTGAAGAGAAGAGAAATGGCAACACTGCTTGGAGAGTAATACTCACGGCCGTAAAAGACCCTAATGGACGGAACCCACTGTACTTGCTTTTTTTACATCGGCGTTATGATAACTTTTCTTGGGCTGAAAATAATTGGGAAGAGCAGTTACGAGCAGTGGACAATGAAGGTAACAACGTTCTACACTTACCTGCGCATCTGCCACCTCAACGCCAATCATTCTCCGGTTTAACAGCAAGCATTCAAATGCAAAGAGAGCTATTATGGTTTGAGGTGAATTCATTCATTTCCCTATTCTTATTCAATCATTTTTTATTAGTATCGTATTGTAAGACATCTGTTCCAGAAATCTTCACATACTTCTAGGTAAGCTTATTTTTAATCTATGCATTAGTTAAAATTGGCTTTTGTAGTAACTCAGTTAGATTATTTTTTCTTCTTAATTCTTTTTGGAAATTTTTATAATACAGAGATAACAAAACAAGATTCATCAATTTAGGGTTGATTTTGAAGAAGTGAATAGGAAAATGAGCGTACACGGGAGAGTCGAGCGAAGAGGAGGGTAAAGGAAGAGGAAGACATGTAAGAAATTATGTAAATTAATTTGTATAAAGTGACTCACATGACTTAGAGTTTGGGCTTTAGGCCCAAATATGATTTAATAGTAATAATAGAATAAATGGTCCATTGGTTAACGTGAGAAATATATATATATATATATATATATATATATGATAATATACCTAATGAAAAACCTACATCTGATGGAGATTGAGAACTAAAGGTTATAGGGTTATGTCTCTGCAAATAATAGTTGTCTCACTGTTAACCATAAAGAAAAGTGTGTGACAAGTACAGAATTGGAGATAGATTGGGACAAATGAGATAAAGTAACTGTTCAATTAGGATCACTCACGGATCAAGGTAGGTGTCTATTCCTTCTTGATTGTATGATTGTGTGAGAATCATGATATGATAAGATCTATATGTGAACATAATTGTATGTGTTCAATTTACGTTCATTCATGTTACATGTGGTATCAGAGCCTCGTTGCTTATTTTTGTGATTCTCCATTAATGTTTTTCCAAAAATTGAAGAACCCTAATTTTAAAATATTCCCAATTTTAAGAACCCTAATTTAAAAAAAATAAATTAGGATTTATAGATTAAGATTTTCATTCCTCTATAATAGATCCCTAATTGTCTTAAACCATCAAAACCAAAGAACCCTAATTTTAAAATAATCTCAATTGAAAAACCCTAATTTTAAAATTAGGATTTATGTATTAAGGTTTACATCAACTACCGTTTGGTGCCTGGGTTCGCTGAGTTTTTGTGTAAGGGATGAAACTGCACGTGTGAATTTCGTTCCTGCACCTATTGAATTCACAATAATAGTTGACCCGTATGGAATGGCCCATTATTCATCAAAATTTAATTCAAGTGTTTGTTATATTCTTCCCTGCACCTTACGTCCCTTTTGGATGCACCTATTATTGTGAATAGTATCAACTAATTTGGTTGCATTTGTGTTATGGGAAAATAAAATAGTATCATGTATGATTTTTTATTTATTATGTTTTAATGTAATTTTATTTGCATTAAATTAAAGTTTAATTGATTAATTGAAAGTGAGGAATGGAAAATCATTTTTTTCTGCTTTATGTATTAATTTTTTAAAATTAAAATTTTGGAATTATTTGTATGATAGATTTGTAATCACCAATGATCAAATCTTTATGTTTTATTTAATTCCAAATTATGGATGAAATTTTATTTCAATTAATGATATTATTTATGGAATTATTTGTATGATAGATTTGTAATCACCAAAGTGATCAAATCTTTAAGTTTTATTTAATTCCAGATTATTGATAAATTTTATTTCAATTACCTATAGAATGGATGCTAAAAATTATTTAAATATGGGTAAATGAAAATTTGTTATTATAAGACATTTTTGGATCGCCCAAAGGTTGATTAATTGTCCTTATAATTAATGGATATGATTGTTGGTAGTGAGTATGTGTTATTAGTTTTGCTTGTATATCCAAAGATAACAAGTGTTTCTAGTTGATGCATATATCTTGCCAAATAAAGTTAATACTATTAGCATCATTATGTTTTGTGTATTAATGAATCTCCCAAAGGAGAACATTAGTATACATAGGATGTTTCTGAATCTGTATTGTATGTTTAGTTTATGACTCGAAGTATTAATGTTAAGCATGTGTGATTGCAGTATCTGTTCCAGTCTTTAATGGTCTAAATTTTTCTGACTGGAGTGAAAAAGTCCAATTTCACTTAGGTGTATTGGATCTTGATTTGGCCATTCGAATCGAGAAACCTGCTGCTATTACTGATGAAAGTTGTAATGAGGAGAAAACTCATTATAGGGATTGGGAAAAGTCAAACAGACTTAGCTTGGTGTTTATGCGGATGAGCATAGCAAACAATATTAAGTCTGCTCTTCCCGAAACTGAGAATGCAAAAGAATTCATGAAGTTTGTGGAAGAGCGCTCTCAAACAGCTGATAAGTCTCTTGCTGGGACATTAATGAGTACGTTAATCACCATGAAATTTGATGGTTCTCGTACTATGCACGAACATGTCATTGAAATGACTAATATTGCGGCAAGACTTAAGTCTCTGGGAATGGCAGTGGATGATAATTTTCTCGTACAATTCATTTTGAACTCTTTACCGTCTGAGTATGGTCCTTTCCAGATGAACTATAACACTATGAAAGATAAGTGGAATATGCATGAATTGCATAGCATGCTAGTTCAGGAAGAGACTAGATTGAAGAATCGAGGAAACCACTCCATACATTATGTGAACAATCAGGGAGCTGGAAAGAAAGTCTTCAAGAAACATGGAAAGGGTAAAGGACCACTAAAGATAAATGAGTCCTCTACTAAGCTCCAGAAGAAGAATGACAAATGTCATTTCTGCAAGAAAGCTGGACATTTCCAAAAGGATTGTCTGAAATGTAAGGCTTGGTTTGAAAAGAAGGGTAAGCATAATATTTATTATGTATGTTTTGAATCAAACTTAACTGAAGTTCCACATAATTCTTGGTGGATTGATTCTGGATGCACAACTCATGTTTTGAATATGATGCAGGGATTCCTTTCAACCTGAACCATAAAGCCAAATGAAAAGTTTGTCTTCATGGGAAATAGAGAGAAGGTTCCAGTGGAAGCAGTCGGGACTTATCGTTTAATCCTCGACACTGGATTTTATTTAGACTTAATGGATACTTTTTACGTACCTAGTATATCTAGGAATTTAGTTTCATTGTCTAAACTTGATGTTGTCGGATACTCTTTTAAATTTGGGAATGGTTGTTTCAGTTTATATCAGCATGCCAATTTGATTGGATCTGGTACTCTTTATGATGGATTATATAGATTGAATCTTGATAATTTATATGCTGAAACTCTTATGACCTCGCATCATAATGTTGGCATTAAACGTAGTTTGGTGAATGAATGTTCTGCTTTCTTGTGGCACAAACGTTTGGGACATATTTCCAAAGAAAGGATGGAGAGATTGGTAAAGAATGAAATACTTCTAAGATTGGATTTTACTGATCTGAATGTATTTGTGGATTGTATTAAAGGTAAACAAACCAAACACACAAAGAAGGGAGCCACAAGAAGTACTCAACTTCTTGAAATTATACACATTGATATATGTGGACCTTTTGATGCAAGTTCTTTCAATAAAGAAAGGTATTTTATCACCTTTATTGATGATTTTTCACGTTATGGTTATGTCTATTTACTGCATGAAAATTCGCAAGCGGTGAATGCCTTGGAAGTTTATATAAATGAAGTGGAAAGGCAATTAGACAGAAAGGTGAAAATTGTCAGGTCAGATAGAGGTGGTGAATATTATGGAAAGTATGATGAAAGTGGACAACACCCTGGTCTGTTTGCTAAGTTCCTTGAGAGATGTGGTATTTGTGCTCAATACACAAATGCCAGGTACACCACAACAAAATGGTGTTTCAGAAAGGCGTAATCGAACCTTAATGGATATGGTTAGGAGCATGTTAAGTAAGTCAACTGTACCTGTTTCATTGTGGATGTATGCTTTAAAAACTGCCATGTATCTGTTGAACAGGATGCCTAGTAAGGCAGTTCAAAAGACACCTTTTGAATTGTGGACAGGAAGGAAACCCAGTTTGAGACACCTGCATGTTTGGGGATGTCAGACAAAAGTTAGAATATACAATCCGCAAGAGAAGAAATTGGATGCAAGAACAATCAGTGGATACTTCATTGGTTATCCAGCAAAGTCAAAAGGGTATATGTTTTACTGTCCTACCCACAGCACAAGAATTGTTGAATCTGGAAATGCACGGTTCATTGAAAATGGTGAAACCAGTGGGAGTGATACTTCACAAAATGTGGAGATTAAGGAAGTTAGAGTACAAGTTCCTTTAACTAGTACCTTTACTTCAAGTATTGTTGTTCCTAATGTAGTTGAGTCACTCAACAATGAAGAAGAAGAACAAATTAATGATCATGAAGTTAACAATGAACCTGTAGTAGAACAACCACAAGAAATAGTATTAAGAAGATCTCAAAGAGAAAGATAGTCTGTTATTTCGAATGATTATGTGGTTTATCTACAAGAGTCAGAAAATGACTTAGGTATTGATAATGATCCAGTTTCATTTTCAGACGCCATCAATGATGATAATTCTGATAAGTGGTTAGATGCCATGAAAGATGAGCTTAAATCAATGGCACAGAATGATGTATGGGACCTTATAGAATTGCCAGAAGGATGTAAGAGAGTCGAGTGTAAATGGGTTTTTAAGACTAAACGTGACTCTCGTGGCAATATCGAACGTTACAAGACCCGACTAGTTGCCAAAGGTTTTACTCAAAAGGATGGCATTGATTATAAGGAAACATTTTCACCTGTTTCTAAGAAAGATTCCTTTAGAATTATCATGGCATTAGTAGCTCATTATGATCTTGAGTTGCATCAGATGGATGTCAAAACTGCCTTTCTGAATGGGGATTTAGAAGAGGATGTTTATATGGACCAACCAGTGGGGTTCATTGAAGAAGGAAAGGAACACATGGTGTGTAAACTTAAGAAATCAATATACGGGCTTAAACAGGCTTCTAGGCAATGGTATCTTAAGTTCAATGATACTATTGTGTCCTTTGGGTTTAAGGAAAACATCGTTGATCGGTGTATATACCTGAAGGTCAGTGGGAGCAAGTTTATATTCTTGATTTTGTATGTTGATGATATCTTGCTTGCAACTAATGATCTTGGTCTATTAAGTGAGACTAAGAAGTTTCTCTCTAATAACTTTGAGATGAAAGATATGGGCGAGGCATACTATGTGATAGGAATTGAAATATTCTGTGACAGATCACAAGGACGGTTAGGTTTGTCTTAGAAAATATATATTAATAAAGTTTTAGAGAGATTCAGAATGGATAAATGTTCGACATCTCCTATTCTAATACAGAAAGGAGACAAATTTAGTCTCATTCAGAGTAATCCAGGATTGGATCATTGGAAAGCTGCAAAGAAAGTTTTAAGATACTTGCAAGGAACGAAGGATCACATGCTTACGTATAAAAGATCTGATCATCTTGAGGTGATTGGATATATAGATTCAGATTTTGCTGGCTGTGTGGATACACGAAAGTCTACTTTTGGTTATGTGTATCTTTTAGCCGGAGGAGCGATTTCATTGAAAAGTGCGAAGCAGACAGTCATTGTTGCATCCACCATGGAGGCTGAATTTGTGGCATGCTTTGAAGCCACAGTTCAGGCTAATTGGTTGCGGAATTTTGTTTCAGGACTTGGAATAGTTGACAGTATTGCCAAGCCGCTGAGAATTTATTGTGATAACTCCGCAGCTGTCTTCTTTTCTAAAAATGACAAGTATTCCAAAGGTGCTAAACATATGGAATTGAAATATTTTTCCGTTAAAGAAGAAGTTCAGAAACATAGAGTGTCAATAGAACATATTAGCACTGATCTTATGATTGTTGACCCTTTAACAAAAGGGTTACCGCCCAAAAAATTTACTGGTCATGTTGTAAATATGGGCATTATGTCTACTAGTGAATGATTAATGTTGTTATTAATGCTTATTTGACACTCTGAGCTCATTGAATAAATAAAGTTTCTGAAATTTATGTTTTCTACTTTATGTATATGCATGTAAATTATGTTGTGGAAAACAAATTATGTTGTTATTGATGAAAATGACATTATGTTTGAACCTATTATGGATTTCTCATTATAAAGTCATATTAAGGAGAAAGGATGATATAGTAGTACATGGAAGGAAATGTGTTGATTAAAATGACATGTAACCGCCATGACTCTTATTATTTCTGTATCCTTGATTTTGATTAATGATACAACCAATTTATGTAAGGCCTTTTAAATGTGCATTTATGTAATTATTAAATCATGAAAGTATTATAACTCATATGAGTCAAGTGGGAGAATGTAAGAAATTATGTAAATTAATTTCTATAAAGTGACTCACATGACTTAGAGTTTGGGCTTTGGGCCCAAATATGATTTAATAATAATAATAGAATAACGGGCCCATTGGTTAACGTGAGAAATATATATATATGACAATATACCTAATGAAAACTTACATCTGATGGAGATTGGGAACTAAAGGTTATAGGGTTCTGTCTCTACAAATAATAGTTGTCTCACGGTTAACCATCAAGAAAGTGTGTGACAAGTACGGATCACTCTCATGGATTAAGGTAAGTATTTATTCCTTCTTGATTGTATGATTGTGTGAGAATCATAATATAATAAGATCTATATGTGAACATAATTGTATGTGTTCAATTTACGTTCATTCATGTTTAAATTTACAAGACATTCCCGACGCGGTGTTGATCTGAAGCGGATTGCGAAATTAGAGATAAAGTTTTTAGGGAAGAAAGGATAGAGAGAGTGCATTCGATTTCGAATATAATGAGAATAAAACTGTGAAAGAAAAGTTGTGTTTTCGGTGGATTCGGTTTCCGATAGTGGAACCGCCATGAGAACCACTGCTCCAAGCTTCGCGCTGCTCCAACAAACTTTTCTTACACCTTTTGACTGTGTCTAGTAGTTTTTTCTTTTTCTTTTTTAAAAATAAATTATTTTGATTTAGTTTCGCCCAACCTTTTCACATATTCACAATCAAAATCCTAACCCTTCTATTCTAACATCACACAGTGAAACAAAGCCATTCAACTATTTATGAAAATTTAAAACATTTCAAGTGTGTTATAAGCTAAAATATTTTAAAAAAAATTATAAAATTATAAAAGTAAATTGGTTTTAGAAATTTCATAAAACACATGGTGTACTGATTGAGCGGAAAGGTCCAACAACAAGACCGAAAGCTTAACCCAAAGGTTGAGCCATGAGATCGAACCAAAAAGGTAAGTCGAAGGAATTAAATAAAAAAGAAAAGAAAAGGCCCATGAAACAAAGCTCAAATGTAGAGGTGTGTGTAGAAAATATCAAGTGCAAAGGACCCAATAAAAGAGTAGTATAAATAGAAGGTCGACTTAAGAGGTAAGTATAGTAAATTTATCTGATAATTAACCGATACTAAATTTGACTTTGACATCGGAGCATCATGTAAGTACACACACCCAATCGAGAGAGGAGACCGAGACCATATACCGTGAAATCCAATTGATCAAACTTACAGGGAGTTCACAAACCAAGTCCAAGTAAAGGAATAGCAGTCCAAAAGCTTAAGTTGAGAAGGAAGTCCGAAAGTGAAGACCTAGAAGTTAACGAGTTCCAAGTAAGAAAGAAGTTTGTTTCTAGACCCTTGTAAAAACACATGGTGTTGATAGAAAGAAATAAATTATCATATGAAAAATAATATAATCTAAAACCATTTTTAAATTTTCGTTTATAATGTTATATTAGTTTGAATTCGTATACGTAGACATTTTGTTTCCCATCAAAGAATATCACTTTCCATTAAGTTTTTTCTCACCAAACAATATTTCTTTCATAGTTTCTTCCGATCTTTTTCTTTCACCCTCAGTTTCTTTCATCTTTAACATACTCAGACACTCCTCTCAAATGTTGTGTCCGTGTTGGACACTCGTATCAGACACCGATACTCGTAAGACAATCGTATGACACGTATCGGTTAAGTGTCCAATTCAAAAAATATTTATTAAATTTATGATAATTCTAGCACGGTTCTAACACAATTTTAAAAAGGAGAAATACACTAATTTTCTAAAAATTCAAATTTATTATATAATTTTTTATTATGATTATAGAAATAAGGAACAAATCCTTTTGAACTAGCCATGAAAAAATATCTTTTTGCTTCAAAAAAAAATGTAAAACATACTTGTGCACATAAATTTTTATTGTCAATTTATATAATTCATAATTATATAATATATAGATTCGTATCCCCGTATCCTACATTTTAAAGATTATATGTATTTTTGTGTCTATATCCGTGTCGTATAAGTGTGCATTTGAGTGTTTATGCTACATAGTAACTATTGAATAATTTGGTAATTTCATTGGAACAAAATATAGATCTTATGAATTAATATTGGTCAACGAAATAGTAAAAATACGTTTATTGCATCTTAAATTTTATAAGTACTTATATGTTGAGAATTTTACACCAAATAAAAATAATATTTTGTTAAAATATGAATTTAAAAGAGAAATAGTATTTTGTTAAAATGTGAACCTATGTAAATAGATGAAATAATTTTGAAATTGCGTGACCTGTACACTAATGTATTTCACTGTGTTGTCGGATTAACATTTTTCAAACTTGTATATATTAAAGTTGTCTAATTTGATTGGTCGTACAAACTGTAACGGTTCAAAAGATTATTTAATAAATTTTTTTTCACAACCAGTTGAAAACTCTATTTAATAGTAAAATGTTAAAGTAAGATATTTAATTAAAATATAACATCAATTATAAAATAGTTGTATAAAATAAGATAGTTGTGAAGATAATTTTTTTATTACACTAGTACAACAACTACTATTTTACTAAATTGTTTTGGTGGATTATACATCACAAAAATGGATTAATTTCTTGATTTCAAATATTATAAGCCTTTTTATATATGCCTAGTTTTATTGTATGTTAGATTTCTTGGATATGTTTTTCATGTTTTTTCAGGTTACAGAACATTGTATGTTCTTAGCTTGGCCACAAGATTGTCCATATGTATTCAATATGTGATTGTTTTTCAAAAGGGTGTGGAGGTTAATGAATCCTATTTCAGCATAACTATTACATATAATTGTAATTGATTGTTTTTATGGGTAAGAAAAATTAAATAAATTAGAGTGTTAAGGACACTCTAACCCTTTTAAAAAAAATTAATAAAATTCTACTACCTAGTTTAAATGTGGACCTCCTCCACATATCAACTTTAAGAGTCAAAAAGTTCATCTAAAACAAAATCATTACATCAGAAAGGCTCATAATAACCTTAGTCGAGCTAGTACATTGACCATTAATATATTTTTGTAAAATA
The DNA here is from genome assembly GCF_000499845.2 of Phaseolus vulgaris. Lineage (NCBI taxonomy): Eukaryota > Viridiplantae > Streptophyta > Magnoliopsida > Fabales > Fabaceae > Phaseolus > Phaseolus vulgaris. The sequence continues at coordinate 55,156,545 of NC_023752.2, forward strand.
TGTTAATGAAACACATTCTATATGCACATGAATAAATAGAAACTTATATGAGGTCTTTGTAAAAATGTTACATTATTGTTTACGATTCCATTCGGAGAAGCTTTAAACTTGTTATCTGATATTTGACATCAACTCCATCCGAACAACTATCTCATTAAAGTGTTGTCCTCTTTTTGGCTTCATTCAAAACGTTCTGTCCCACTATGCAGTCAAATAACACCTTATATAAAAAAATGCATCAAAATTAAGTGAGAATTGTCATGTAAATATTATAAAAAAAAAACATTGTGGATTGGGCATCCTACATCTATAATTTTTAACAAATTTTAAACAAGTTACTGGATCAATACATCATTCGATATAAGAGAAATTGATATTTTGATTTTACATGTTATCCATAACTAAATTGTGTCAAGTGTAAAGATTTCAACTGGATAAAAAAGAGGTGTCATTAAAAACTATGTAATTAATTGTGTATTTGCATGTGTTCTATATGAAATATTATATAATTAAAAGTTTGTTCCTACAAGAACAATAACGTTATCATAACGTTATCATGAGAATAATTTAATTTCTCATTATGTATGTGTGTTTTGTATAAAATAATTATAATTTAAGATGTATATTAAAAATACATATATTATTTATTAAAATAACCTCCTTCTGTCGAGTATATAAATCTAAGTAAGTTGTAAGAGATTTTTAATTAATTTTAACTCTAAACCTTAATCCTAACACCTGATCAACTAATTATTAAAATAAAAAAAACGGTTATTTTCAGTTGGTAACGTTAAATATGTCTCAAAATTATATTTTCTCTATTCTAAATTATTAGAATTGTATTTAGTCTTTAAAAAAATTGATGTATTCAAAACAAAAGATTAATATTGTATGTTAGTTATTCCAAATAATAATTTCAACACAGATAAAATATTGTATTTATTAAGATAATGATATTATTGTAAATAAATTTATTTTTATTTTAACAAGTGATATATTTATTGTGTTAATTTACATTTACTTTGGCAAAAAAAGTACTTCTTTCATATATATATATATATATATATATATATATATATATATATATTCTTTTCGAGCTTAAATTTTTTTTATTTCTTTTCTCCAATAACAAATATTAAATGGGTCTTGAGATATTTTTATTTATTTTTTCAATAAAAATTTTCATGTTAGGTATTATTATGCAACTTGGTATTTTTTTAGATAATTTTTTTATCGTTTAAAATTACTTAAACAAATATGATATATAAAAAAGCAAAAGATTTAACATCAATAAATAATAAATAAATATTTTTAACTCAAAATCTTAAGATAATAAATAAATTTAAATTTTTTTTACTTGAATATTATTTTTTTATCGACAAAAAACAAATAAATTAAATTGAGGTATTTCAAAGATATCTCAACCCTTATACAAAACCAACCAGAACCAATCTTAAAAAATCCTTACACATACTAAAACGCATGAAACAGAGGATCATAGCTGACAAACGTAAACAACCCCACAATTCAACATAAACCCCTACCATTTTCTAAGAGATCTCATGCATACCAAAAGTTCAAGACATCAGTCAGAATACGAAAAACTTACCTCCCAGGCTTTGGAATTCACCCACGACCATACATTCACTTGCACCATGGTAAAAATTTCAATATGATTTATCCTACCGCTTTTAAAAATCTTCTTATTCCTATGTTTCCACAACTTAGCTACCACCGCTACCCACACGCAACCCCAAATCTGATTAATGCTTTTATTCATCCCACTAATCTTAAAACTCAAAAAATGCACTTTTGACTCGCAATGCTCTGTCAATGCTCGTGATTAACACTACTTATATCTTATTAATCTTCCTTATCTTTATCTTTTACAAAATTTCCACCCTATCTTAAATTTCTACAACTAATTATGACTAGTCCATACAAAATGCATTAGAATGGAACTTAGGGCATAAAGATAAGTTTACTTTGCACAACTTCAAAAATCCACTTATCAGAGTCCTTTTTTTTATCAGCAATAATAAATAAATAAATATGGATCACTTCAGGGGTAAACCAACCCTTATACAACACACCAAATACAACCAACCAACAAAATACTAACTATACTACTCTAACACCAACCAAACTACTCTAAAGAAAGAATCCCTAAAACCAGAAAACCAACAAGCTTGAACCAAATCTAAATCGAATTTAGGCAAACCAAAGGTTCAAGACATTAATCTGAATAAGAAAAACAAGTAGATGAAATTTTAGAGAAAATCCAAGACCACCTTCAATTGAATCAAGGAGAAAGTCTCTGAAAGATGACCTTGTTCCTAACACACCAAAACTCAGTAGCCACCGCAATCCTGACATTCCCCTAGACCAAATTAACATAATAAGGTGCATTACACAGGTTAAACTGCAATGGGAATTAAGGTTAAAAGAATCAACTGATTTCAACCCTAGCCATGCATAACAGAGACTCCACATTAACCAAACGAATCGAAAACCAAAAAACAGATGAAAAGAAGTCTCCCATTTTTTCCCGCACAAGCTACACATAATATTTTCAACCACAATCCCTCGTCAGACCAATTAACTTTGGATGCGATCTTGTCTTCCAATACCCTTCAAGCAACAAAATGGGCTGAAGGCAGAGCTTTAATCCTCCAAAAAGCCTTAAATAATTGCAGATGTTCTCCTTAAGATACTTCTTTTAAAACAACATAGGCAGACTTAACTGAAAACTCTAAACTTGTGACATCTTTTCAAGCCCAGATATCAACTTTTTCCAAATCAAGCAAAGAGTCTTGCACCACCTCCAAGACTTGATTGACCTGATTCTTCTCCCAGACAAAAAGGCTCATTCTCCAAACCAAATCTCACTCCCACCCACTATTAACCCAGGTTTCGCAACAATCCAACGAAGCTTCTTTAGAAACACTAAGAGAGAAAAGTCTTCGGAATTTATTCTTTAGGTCTTCATTACCCACTCATATGTCCTCCCAAAACTTAATAGACTTCCCATTACCAACTTCCCAAACAAAGCGGTCTTCGAAACTCCTACCCCATCCCTCCAACTTCCAGATCACCTTCAAATCTCTCCATCAAAGGGAGTCTTTGTTGTTTAACCCAACCTTTTTCAAGCTTCTCCACCTTCCGTATTTAGACTCTAATATCTCCTTCCACAAACCACTTTTGTTAGAACCCAACCGCCAAATCCATTCACTTAACAAGGCCAAATTAAAAAGTTTGATGCTAATAATACCAACCCTGCTTCCCGAGGCTCATACACCTTGTCCCAAGAGACCCACACGATCTTTCTCCCTTCCGAACCCCAACCCCATAAGAAATTCCTCTAAAGATTCGCAATCTTTTTCAACACATCATTGATGTAATAGAAATCCAAATATACATATAGTTTGATGAGATAGAAATACATGTACAATTAATGTTACAACCTCAAACAAATTATAACAAGCTTTTTAGGCTAACGAATTACCTGGTCATTATCATAATGTAAAAGTTTGGCAACGAGCTTGGATGGATAATTTTCAATGTTTGGGTTTATGATTAAGAGTTTAGGATTTAAGGTTTAGTCCTACATACATATCATTGATGAAATAGAAATCCAAATATAGATATAGTTTGATGAGATAGAAATACATGTACAATTAATATTACAACCTCAAATAAATTATATCAAAGAATTACAACAAGTTTTTTAGGCTAACGATTTACTTGCATTACAAGAAAACAACCATTTTGCGTGAGCCAAAAACGGACGCTTATGCGTCGGAGTATCGTCCGTTCCGCATCCGACGAAAAAAGCATGGAAGCAAATACAAATTAGCGTGGGCCAGAAAATTGGACGCATCTTGCGTGGACCAAGCCCAGGCAAAACGAACGCAACATGCCACATGTGGCAGCTTTTGCGTGGGCCTATCCGACGCATAATTATCAAATTTTGTGGATTACTCGAACTCAAGTCCTTCCCGTGACCAGGAAAGCATTAACCACTAGACCAGACAAGTTCTTTGGTCATATTATCATTTTTATTATACTTATTATTATTAATATAATTTATACATATTAATATAATTATTATTAATAATAATAATAAAATAAATTATACTAATATTATTAATAATATTATTATTAATATTATTATTAACGTTATAATTAACATTATAATTAACGTTATAATTAACATTATAATTAACGTTATAATTAACATTATAATTAACGTTATAATTAACATTATAATTAACGTTATAATTAACATTATAATTAACGTTATAATTAACATTATAATTAACGTTATAATTAACATTATAATTAATATTATAATTAATATTATAATTAACATTATTATTAATATTATAATTAATATTATATTCATATTATTAAAATTAATATTGTTAATATTATTAGTATTGTTAATAATAATAAGTATAATTAGAATCATAATAATACTAAAGAATTTGTAGTGGTTAAATCTAATTTATAATCCCCTCTAACTTATAATCCAAAATTTAATAATCAACTATATTCCATGATTCTAACTTAATTCTATAACTATCACGAAATGACGAATTAGCTTCAGTGACCTTAGTTTCAGCGTTAACGGTAGTATGGGTCGGCCAACCGTGATGATTCCACTCGTCTCGGCCAACCTTCCATGGTCTCGACCAAGTCTCTTAGGTCTCGGTTGCCTCAGTCAAGTCTCTCAGGTCTCAGCCAGGTTCCCCTTGGTCTCGGTCAGGTACACCAGGTCTCGGACAGCCAGGTGGGTCTCGGTCAAGGAGACCAAGTGTCGGTCTTGCCCATACCGGCACATAACTTATAATCCAAAATGTAATCATAAACTCTATTCCATGATTTAAAGTTCATTCTATATCACACCCAATCGAAACTTACTTATTTATGTTACATTTATTAAAAACTAAGTCTACTAAATTTACTATGTCAAAGACCTATTATTTAGTATGTTGGGAAACTATATTAACACACTTATAAGGAATATTGCATATGTATCATCTTGTTACTTACTACATTATTATGTGCTTCAGTTGGAAAACATTAATTTCTTTTCGAAATCATACTCAATAACTATAACAATGACATTTATAGAGCATATAGTCAACTTTGGAACACTTTGGATATTGTATCAATCTAACAATTAAGAATAAGTTACTTACTCACGCACTTAATCTTAATATGTTTGTATCATATACATTTTCGCTAATTCATTAAGACGATCTTATGATTCATTTATGAGAAATAACATCTTCAAAACTATAATGGATATCAAAACAAAAATCCTAATTCATTCATCCATTGCACACATATAACATTTAAATTTATTTAAGTTACTAATCAAAAGTTTTATCTAACTTTTTTTTTCTTAAACTAAATAAAACATTTTTAGATCAAATTTATTCTCTATTTTTAAATACATCCATTACCATTTTGCATTAATTAATTACTTCATCTTGAATTTATATTCTTTAAGTTTATGTATATTTTATATAATATTTACAAAATTTAAATAAGCATTTTATTTTTATTTTTTTTACTAATTTTTAATTAATTATTATTTTTCTACATGTTTTCAAATCTTTATAAACTTTTTAAGATAACTTCTTTTAAATAATTTTAAAATTAAACACTTCATCAATTTAATAAATGTAATTTAACTAATTTATATCATAATTTCAAAAATAAAATAGTTATAACAATATATAAATAAAATAAATTTAAAATAAATAATTTTTGAAATAATAAAATATTTTATATAACATTTACATAATTTAAATATATATTTTCTTTTACTCAATTAATTTTAAATCAAACACTTATTTAATTTAATAAATTTAATTTAACTAATTTATATTCAAAATTGATAAATTAAATAATTTATTATAATATTAAAGAAATAATTTTAAAATAAATATAATAAAGAATTAAATATTAAAATATTTATTAGACATTAAATAAATTTAAATTTTAAAATCCTAAAAATGCGTGGGCCATTGCGGACGCATATGCGTGGGCTTTTGGCCGACGCATATGCGTGGGCCGCGGCCGACGCAAACTGATTTTTTCTTAAAAAAAATAAATTAAATCCATTTGTGCATCCCTTTTGCGTCCAAGGTCATTCTTGCGTGGGCTTTTAGTCATTTTGGTCGACAAGAGTAGCGTCTGCAAGTGGCCCACGCAAGAATTTGGAAGCTAATTCTTCATTATGCGTCCAATGTGATTCTTGTGTGGGCTTTTACCCATTTTGACCGACGAGAGTAGCGTCCGCTATTGACCCACGCAAGATTTTGGAAGCTAATTGTTACTTTTCTCGTAGTGTTGGCCATCATCATAATGTAAAAGTTTGGCGATGAGCTTGGATGCATAATTTTCAATGTTTGTAGTAAATTTTTAATTCAAGAAAGTTGTTTTTTTTTCCCTAGTTTTTCTCATATGCTTGTAATTGACCCTTGTTACCTTCCACGAGCTTCTAGATATGGAAATAGATGAATTTAAGAATTTGGAGAGAATGGTGTACCTTTACATTTGGAACCACCTCTCCCTCTCCTTTACTTTAGGAATTTAATAGTCCTTCGGTTTTAATTTTGGAATACCATTCTCTTGCTTTTCCCTTGTTACTTTTGGTTCCAATAAATGAGAAAAAAAAAATATTATAGGTCCTTTGATATCAGAAAAAGAATTTATACATTATTAACCAATCAATTATTATTATTTTACATTTTTTTAATTTTTTTTTACTTTACCATTAAATTTCCAACTTCCATTTTTATTATCACTAATTTTTTCCGTACATTTAACAATTCAAATTTTCAGTTTTCATATATTTAAAAAAAATTACTTTTATTACAGAAAAGAATCCTAAGGCCTAACAAAATACATAAAGAAAACCAATTTTGTGCAACAATAAAAGGGCATGCGGAGCAAGGTTTAAACAGCAAGAGGAAGTTTGAAGAACAGAAAAAAAATAGAATAGTGGTAGAAATGTTTTGTGAGTAGAAATAGTTCTCTCTGTCTCTCTTGCACTCCATCAATAATATTTCATTCTCCATCAACACTCATCTATCTTCCTTCAACGATCACCACTTTCACTTCATATTCTTTAACTCTTTAGGTTCTACTATTACTTGTGGTATTCTCTGATGTAAATTAAAGTTTGAGTCTTTCATTTTGGTTAGAAATGATGAATCCTGATGTGGAAGTTTCGGATGATTCTAACATTGAGATTATAATATCACGAGATTATCTGAGCTATGAACAAACTGATCCCCCTGTTGCTACTTCACATGCTGTCACACCAATATCAGGTTTTTTCATACAATAATATGGGTAGATAGATTTGAGTTCTAAAGAAGATGATATATATATAGTGATTAAAATTAGAGTGACTAAAATTAAGTTTGAAAGGATTGCAGATATCTACTGGTGTGCATTATGGGGTGACTGAAGAAGATGCTTGCAGTTCACTTGGCTGCTTTATCTGGCCACCACAGAATAGTCAAACATTTCTGCTCTCAGCAACATCTGCTTGACATTATACATTATTATACATTATTAACCAATCAATTATTATTATTTTACATTTCTAACTTCCATTTATATTATCACTAATTTTTTCGGTACATTTAACCATTCAAATATTCAGTTTTCATATATTTAAAAAAAAGTTACTTTTATTTACAGAAAAGAATCTAAGGCCAAACAAAATACATAAAAAAAAACAATTTTGTGCAACAGGAAGTTTGAAGAGCAGAACATAAAAGAATAGAATGTGGTAGAAATGTTTTGTGAGTAGAAAGAGGTCTCTCTTGCACTTCAACAATAATATTTGATTCTCCATCAACACACATCCACATCTATTTTCCTTCCAGGATCACCACTCGTAAACTTCTCATCACTTTCACTTCATCTTCTTTATTCTCTCTACTCTTTAGCTTCTACTATTACTTGTGCTATTCTCTTAGGTAAATTAAAGTTTGAGCCTTTCATTTTGGTTAGAAAATGATGAATCCTGATGTGGAAGCTAGGGATGAGTCTAACATTGAGATTATAATACCACGAGATGATCTGAGCCATGACCAAACTCATCCCCCTGTTGCTACTTCACATGCTGTCACACCATCATCAGGTTTTTTCATACAATAATATTTGAAGATATATATACATATATAGAGAGTGATTAAAATTAAGTTTGAAAGGATTGCAGATATCTACCGGTGTGCATTACGGGGTGACTGGAGTGAAATGGAAGCCATTGTTAGAAATGATCCAGATAGTGTACGCATTAAATTGACTGAAACAGGGGACACAGCTCTTCATGTAGCAGCAGGTGCAGGGAACACTAATTTTGTTAAAGAGTTGACTAATCTTATGAAGACAGAAGAGCAGCTAATACCAAACTCCGAAGGGATGCTTGCAGTTCACTTGGCTGCTTTATCTCGCCACCACACAATAGTCAAACATTTCTGCTCATATCGTCTGCTTCACGGAATGGCTTACAAGGATGTTGAAAAACTCTTTTTCATGACCATTGACAACGACATGTTTGGTAAGTGCATCTACAACTAATTAAACATCCTTGTTTACCCCTTCTTCTTATCTAATTATCTTTTACTTGTTAAACTTAACCAATTCAGCTATTCGGTTTAATTAACTAGAACACAATAACAAATTTAATGATCAGTTCAAATTATTTTGATCGAAACCCTGATCATATTCAATATATAATTTTGAATTTAGTTAGACTTTTGCTTTCCTTTATTAGAAAAATAGAGAGGAGACTAGAGAAAATTAAAAATGATACATTTTGTTCTAGATTTGAAGTCATAAACTTCTATTTACGAGACAACTTTACCACAAAAGGATACCATTAAGTAATTTAGTAATTCATAGAGATTTTTCAGTTATCAAATTAAATAAATGTCTTCAAATACTTGAATAAAAGTAATACTCATGCATATTAACTTATTTGTTTTTAATTATGATTTATAACTTCTCTCCCTAATTAGAAAATTCTCAAACAAATTTGCATGTCTTACTCTCAATCTTCTACATTCTTCAAATTTTAAGGATTAGTGAAAACATTTTGCAACTTCTGTGTGTACATAAATAACTATTTCTGACAGACAGCCTTGTAATTTGACAGATTTGGCCTCTGAAATTATTGGAGAATATCCCAGGTTGAGCACTGCAAGAAATGAAGAGGAGCTAACAGCATTGCATATGCTGGCGCGGAAGCCTTCAGAAGTTCTAAGTAAGCTTCATTTCCATTTTGGTTCTTAATTCATTTAGAAATTTATCCATACCATAAGCAAGAATTTTACATTTTTTTTATCAGTAAGGAATAAAATTAAATTAAGAATCATTCACCACATGTAGCTATAAGCACATGTATATGAAGGCAACCAAACCAGAAAATGGAAAACAGCAATTACTTCTTAATTGTCGATATTCAGTGTTATAGTGATAATGGATTAGATATTTATTAAATTGTTAGTCTCATAAATACAAACGTATAGCAACTGACGAGCAAATATTTGCGCTTTTAATTTTAACTCAAGAGTAAAATATAGAACTTTCTAAATAGAAATAAAAAAAATGGTTTTTAATTTAAATTTTTTTCTTTTAGGGGTGAACAAGGGTAGGGGTATTGCATTGCTGGAAAGGATATGGAGTGAAGTTGAAAGATTAGAAATAGAAGATCTTTTTGCGTTTATTACTCGACCCTCGGTATTGTTGTCTGATGCAATAAAATCAGAAAGCTATCACCACGAAGTAATAAACACTTTTTTGGAGATGGTCATGAACATAGATCCCCGTGATGCATGGATTCCCTATGGACCGAAGCTTAAAGAACGGAGCCCTAATGGACGGAACCTACTGCACTTGCTTTTTCTACATCGACGTTATCAAATCTTTAATGAAATCTTTATTAAGTTTCTAAGTAATAGGATAGAGAACTTACTACTAGTAGGGGACGATGAAGGTAACAACGTTCTACACTTGGCTGCGCTTTTTCCAATTCAATTCCAATCATTCTCAGGTTTAAGTCCATACATCCAAATGCAAAGAGAGGTCGCCTGGTTCAAGGTGAGTTCATTCATTTCCCTATTATTATTCAATCATTCTTTATTACTATTGTATTCTAAGACATCAGTTCCACCACTCTTCACATACTTTTTGTTCATAAATAGAAAGCTCAGGAAAGCGTTCCTCGTGAATTAAGGAGTGTGAAAAACGAGAAGGGGATGACACCCATTGATGTATTTTATGATGAACACAATCAGTTATCTAAAGATATCAAAGAAACAGCCAAAGGAATAGCGGATTCTGGGATGATTGTGGCAACGCTTGTTGCTACCGTAGCATTTGCAGCTGCTCTCACTGTTCCTGGTGACAAGAACAATACCTGGTTCATTGTCTTCATCTTCACAAACGCAGTCGCATTATTCACTTCTTCCGCGTCCATACTCTCTTTCTTGTCAAATTTCACTTCTTCAAGATTCGCACAAAGTGAATTTGTCATATCATTACATCCCAGCTTGACTTTTGGACGTGTGTTACTAATCATCTCCGTTGCTGCTATGGTTCTGGCTTTCATTGCAGCATCCTTTCTCGTATTTGCTCACACAACCAAGTGGGTTTCTTATATAGTGGCTCCACTGGGGGTTTTCGCATTACTTTTGTTTCTTCTCTTTCAATCTAAGTTCTGTGACGACCACTTTTGGTCCAGATACTATCGTCCCAAACTTGAGTAACTTGTTACTTACGCACCTACATTTTTTATCCAATTTTTCTGTGTTTTAATTACTCCATGTAGCTGTCACCACCTCATTGTATCATTTGTTTGTGAAACAGTAAAGTTTGTGTTTGAATTTGAAGAGATTATTAAAAATGCATCACAACACAACTCAAATCCGTTAATATCGCAATCTTTCGCTACAAATTTAACCTGCAGATGTATTTTTTTTAGACCATTTACTTGTAATCAAAATTATTGTTGCATCATCCTCAATGATCGTAACATGGAGGAAATAGACAGTGAGGATCAAGTAAACTGGTGGAACAGAATCATTCCAACATTTGATACATACTTCAAGACATTCATTTTTTCACACTATAGCATTGGAACGGACTCATTTCTATATTTCTCTTTTATAACTGGTAAGAGTAAAATTGTCTTTTTTTTAAGAAAAAATAACATTACTGTCTTGAAGCAAAATATATTCTTTCTAATTTAGGATCTAAATAATTGGTAGTTAAAACCTTAGTAGCTAATTAGATACTAATTTAGAAACTATTTAACAATAATATAAACTAATTTAGAAACCTTTCTTTTTAGTTTTTAAAATGATATCTAATTTAGTAACTATAACAATTATTATTTTTTGTCTTTAAAATTAGTTTCTATTTCTTGGTTTACTTGTAGTAACACATTTTCCTTTATTACTTGTCTAGCTAGCCTCATCAAACCTTTAGCCACTATATAAGTACCAAGGGATTCCTTTGTCTTAACCCTCTAGATGTTCTAACTTTCAATGCTAGGCTTCAATTTACTAATATAGGCAAGATTTCAAAACCTTAATTATCCAATTAATCTATCTCTCCTTAAACCCGAGTCTATTATCATATGATACAAGAACTCCCAACTTACTAACTTACTGAATCATAGACTTTCTCATAATCAATCTTAATGTATTTTTTTCCTCCTGACATCCTCAACCACCTCATTAACAATCAACACACTATCTAAGAGGCCTCTTCCCTTTATAAAGAAATCAGATTATGCAAAATCAATAACAGAAGACAATACTAACTTTAATTTTAGAGATTATCTTATATATTGTACCCACGAGAGAAATTGGCACGTATTATTCCGGTTTTATTAGGTCCCTAACTTTGGGAACTAAGACTATAAAGGATGTGTTACAGACCAAAGGAATTTTTCTTGTTGCCTCAAAACAGAACAGAATCTATAAAACCTCTTCCTTTAGATCTTCCGGTTATTCTTAATAAAGCTAAAATTAAGCCCACCTGGTCCTGGGCTCCTTGACCCTCACACTGCCATACAACATTTTTAACTTCTTGCTCATTGATTTTACTGGATAACTTAAGTTATCATACATCATTATTGCTTTGAATTCTACATTCCCATGTCTGACCCCATAGTCTACTGTTGATGTAAATCTCCTTTGAAATACCGCATTTGCCTATTTCCTAACTAGCTCTGGCTCCTCAATCCAATTTTCATTAATTGTAACCCCTTTAACCTCATTCCTCAACTTCCTCCATCTTATGACAGAGTGATAACACTTGGAATTTTTATCTCCTAACATTGTCTAATTCACCCTCACTTTTTGTCTTTAACATTGAGTCTAGTTTTCTATTGAGAACTTTTAGCTGGCTTAGTAATTCTATTCTATTCATTCTCAAATTGTCTTTTATGTCCCTATCATCATCTTTATTATACAGCTTTTCTAACTCTATTTTTATTTCCAATTTCGCAGTATTCATACGCCCAAAGACTTTTATTCCAAACTTTAATGTCTATTTTTCAGATTTTTCATTTTCCTTGTAAACCTTACCAAACCATTCCCACTTACATTATACGAATCCCATCACCTTTTAATCATATCCTTAAAATCAACACTAACCCAATCTATTCTACTTTTCGCTTTACCATTCGGTCTATACTATGTGAACATTCTTCCTACAATTGAAATATCTAACAGATTATTATTTTCAATAAACTCATTAAACCCTCTAATCTCTTGAGTCTCCTTTTGTTGTCACTTACTTCTGTTACCGCATTAAAATCTCCAATAATTGCACCACTTAGTGATTTTGTCTCTTTTACTGTTCTAATTTTCCTCCATATTTCTATTTTTTCTCCTAATTCACATGATGAGTAAACATTAACCACAACTACATGAATATTTAACTTTGTATATTGTCCAAAGATCACAATAAAACCTTTTTCTTGTGTATACCTTTCATAGTTGAAGACTTGTTGTGCCACATAAATAGAACCCGTCCCCTTCCATTTTCGGTTTCATTATGAATCCATCCTATTTGATTATCCCCCAAAAGGAAAATCATTTAGACTAAGACAATTCCTTAGTTTTCATGTCCTGGATACACATTATATTTGCATCCTCTCTACTTATGAACCCTTTCAGGTATCTCATTTTAGTATCCCCTAAACCTCTAATGTTAATACTTATAATTCTAAATTAATTAAAACTTGTATCTCCCTCCCCACACTCTTGTTCTTTAGCTCATGGTCCCTTTATTCCATATACCCTAATACCCTAGCACAGTTTCTCATTGGGGAGGAGTCATGGTTTAGACAATCACTAAGTTGAGATGTGCAGTAGCAGTCTCAGTTGGTGTAAGAAATGCTGGTGTTCAAGGAACCTGAGCGAGAAGATGCAGGGTAAGCAAGGAATCTGTTTAGCTGATGTAATCTGTGTCTTGTGGATTAGTATTTATGCACAACCTATAGCTGGTAAGTCTACTGCAGCAGGCATGGAGGGGGGTGATGCTAATTGGACTGATGTGTCCGTAAGGCTTTGTGGTGTCTTGGCTCTCTAGTCTATGAGATGATGGTGGCAAATCCAAGTCTTCTGATTGAAGATGTGAGTGACCCATATTATTGAGCACACACAGGACTCTAGTATTGGCAGAGGAAATCTCAAGAATTGCAAATGCAGAGCAATTTGTAAGTGGTGAGTTGGGGAATATGTTGGTTCTGGATATGTTGCAGAATTCTTGCCTAGTCAATGAATTTTTGAAGCCGCAGATGTTGTTGCAAATTCACAAAGGGTTTTGGATTATGTGCTTAGTTAGACTCAGTGATGAATCCATCTTTTTGAGTTCCAAGTGCAGCTCCTTATTTGCTCAATTGACCTTACCATTCCAGTGTCTTTTATGCCTATGTTTGGTGCAACACAGGTCATGATTGTGCCATTTCTGGGTGCTTATGGAAGCTAGAGCATGTTGTAGCATACTGTAGGTGGTGTACTACCGGGAGGCCGAAAGGTCGAATAGTCGATAAAACCGAACGATCGTGAAAACAGATGATAAACCGCGATTAACCATAATTAAGTCAGTTTAATCATAAACCAAGATTAAAACACAAATAGACCTTCGCCTGAGCTAAAAAAGAAGGCCCATAAGAGCTGAAGCCCAACACAAGGCTATAAATATCATAAGGGACCTTGTGCCAAAGGTAATCTTCTAATCCCTAGCATACCCACATATTATACCCGGACTGACTTGAGCATCGAAGCACCTTCGCAGGTACCCCAACCCGCCGTTTTGGAAGGACTTGTCAGACGGAGATGCCGAATACAGGAGTTGCAAAGAGAAGACGAAAGCTACATGAGTCATTCTGAGAGGTACCCGACCTTGTAAGAACAGGTGGTCTTTCAAGGTAACTATGCTGCATAATAGTTGCCGAGCCACTGCAAAACTGATGCGGCATATTTACAAAGGGCGTTGCAGTTTTGGTGAGGAGCAGCAGGTGTGGGAGTTGTTGTTATATAGCTTATGGAGCTCCAATAATGGAATCATGGTTTTGGCTTCTGTGCCGAGTCAGAGTCATTCACTACAAGAAAAATTATGAAATAGAAACTAATTTGTTAGTGACAAAAAATAATTAGTTGTTATAGTGACTAAATTAGAGACCATTTTAGAAACTATTTTTTTTGTTTCTAAATTAGTTTCTATTATTGTTAAATGATTTCTAAATTGACATCTAATTAGCAACCAAAGTTTTTACTACCAAATTTAAAAACTAAATAATTGGTAGTTAAAACATTGGTTCCTAATTAGATACCAATTTAGAAACTATTTAACAATAATAGAAACTAATTTAGAAACTAATTTTTTTTAGTTTCTAAAATGGTCTCTAATTTAATTACTATAACAACTAATTTTTTTTTCTTCTAAAATTGGTTTCTATTTCATGTTTTTCTTGTAGTGATTGTAGAATTTTGAGTTAATCCTTCAATGTTATGCAGATAATTGCTTCTCTATGTGGGCCAATTCAATGCTTTTGCTGCCATTTTTTTATGCAGCACAGGCCAATTTTGTGTGCTAATGTGAAGTAGTATTTATAGCATGGTGTAGTTGGTTCTGAAATGTAGCAATGGTAAGGGGGGATGTGGATTATGGATAGAATTACAAGGAAGGGAGCTAGGAGTGTAATACTGTGAAGCTGGTCCGTCATCAACTTCATCACTTGTTCTAAGACATGGTATGATTTATGGTTGCACAATTTCTTAGCAATAGCCTCTACGAAAACTTTTCAGCACTAACACCCTTTTATGAGTCCACATAACACATGTAAGTCATGTGCCTTTCGATAAAAACTTGCATTAGCAAAACAAAAATACCACCTTCTCCAGCCATCATGATATAACATATAATTATAGTCCTATCAAGATAAGAAACCTCTACATCCTGCATAACATTCCTCCTTTGCACCAACACTAAATATGCAAAAGTGTCATATGTTGTGGCTCATAAACTATTCCAAAGTTTTAACATAAAGGATGGGATTGAAGCACCAATCTGAATATTGTTAGTGTTCTGGTGGCAAATGAGACAATTGATGAGGTAAAAAGTAAGGGTAAGAAGTGCATCATTGTGAAGGTTGACTTCGAAAAGGCTTATGACATGGTGAGATGAGATTTTTTGGAATATATGATGTCTAGACTTGGTTTCTATAGTACTTGGATAAGGTGGATGATAAGTTGCCTTAAATCTGCATCTATCTCGGTTTTAGTCAATGGTAGTCCAACTAAGGAGTTTAAACCACAAAAAGGTCTGACAAGGTGATCCCCTGACACCTTTTTTGTTTCTTATAATTAGAGAAGGTCTGGCTAGGGTTGTTAGGCAAGCTATGGAAAATGATATCATTAAAGGTATTGAAGTTGGGTTTTCATCAAATGGCACGTTGTTCATTTATGGGGTGTGTTGTTGCAATAAAAAACATTCTAAGATGCTTACAACTTATGTCAGGGTTGAAGTGAATTTTAGGAAAAGTAGAATTGGTGGTATTGGGGTGCAGAATTTTGAGCTTAATAGTTACTCTAGGATGCTTAATTGTGCATCCATGATCTTACTCTTTAAGTATTTGGGTGTTTAGGTAGGGGGAAATCAATATAGATATGCTTTTTGAGAATTTGTGATTAATAAGATTAAGATTAAGTTAGATGTATGGAGAGGAAAATTCCTATCTTTTGCTGGCAGGGTATGTCTGATTAAGTCTTTTCTATCTGTTATACCCCTCAATTATTTGTCCTTCTAGGAAAATACAATTGAAATTCCTTTGGGATTGGGCTTCTGAAAGTAGGAAAATATATTAGGTAAAGTGGTCAGATATATGTTAGAAAAAGAATTTAGGGGGGTTGGGTGATAAAGATTTGAAAATGTTTAATCTAGCTTTGTTAGCTAAATGGATATGGTGTTTGAGGTTAGAATCTTTGAAAAGTAGAAAGATATTTTAGAATCTAAATACGAGAGTTGGAGGAATGTAGTGGATTATAAATCTAGTAAGGAATCTAGATGATGGAAAGACATTAAAGTGATAGGAACATCTACGTATGGGATTCTGTTTTGGGATAATTTATATTGGGAAGTTGGAAATGAGATTGCTTTTCCAAATGAATGGATCAACAATGGAATATGGGTGTGGAGGCTAGAATGCAGAAGACTTTGGTTTGAGTGGGAAAAACCAAAAAATTTGTAAATGGAAAAATGCAGAAGGGTTTTATCATGAATTCATTGATTTTCTATAATTGATTATCAACCCTTTTGAGGCTTGATCGAGGATAGTTTTTTTCCTTCACAAAAAGACATGCTGGATTTTGCACCTATATACATACATACGGATCGAAAACTAAACCAATAGATTCACATAGAATACCTTTCCTATGGATAGATAATAGAAAGAGTATCAATTCATATGCTCATGGTCTATTCAGTGCAATAATATATATATATATATATATATATATATATATATATATTAGATATGGTAGAAAATGTTATAAGCTTTATTGAATTAGCTAAAATCCTTAATCATAAGGATGATAATTGGAAATGGTGTAAATATGAGGATTATAATTTTACTGTCAAATCTGCTTATGAAATCATAAAAGAGAAGGGGTTGGAAGAATGGGAGGGATGTTACTCACAAATATGGGGTGTTAAAAGCTTTACCGTCTACAAAGTTATTTGTTTGGCTCCTCTTTAAACAAAAGTTGCAACTAAGGTGAGTTTAGAAAGTAATTAATGATGTCTCGTGACTCATGTGCACGTTTGTAACATCTTTTTTTTCCTATGCAAGGTTGCTAAAAAGTTTGACACTTGTGTGAAAATTGGACTGGTATGTGAAATGTTATACACAATAATCAATTATCAACTTCAATCTTTTTGGTTTATCTAAGAAAAACAATCTCGTTTGGAAAGGGTATGGTTTGCGTTATGCAAACAAAGAAATGTTGTAGTTTTCAATAATGCTAATCTGGATACAACATATATATATATATATTTTTTATACCGCTCAAAGAAACATTTGGACATGGATGACGCAATTCTATCCCAAATCTATTTTCACCATCTCATCAAATACATAATGTATATAACTACAATTAGAATAATACCCTTAATGCATACAAACTCGTCTTTTCATTTTCTCGCAACCATCATTTTGTAATTACTATTTCTGACAACCTTGTACATGTTCACCATCGCTATTTGCCTTGCCTTCTACATATGCAGTTCATCATCGCTATATAATTTGTGCATTTGACAGATGTGGCCATGCAAATATTTGAAAAACATCCCCGTGAATTCAGCACTGCAAGAGATGAACAGAACCTAACAGCATTGCATATGCTGGCGCGAAAGCCTTCAGAAGTTCTACGTAAGCTTCATTTCCATTTTGGTTCTTAATTAATTTAGAAATTTATGCATCTATATCTTTATACAAAAAGCAAGAATTACTCCTCAATTGTCGATATTCACTGTTATAAAAATGATGAGCAAATATTTACACTTTTAATATTAAGTCAGGAGTAAAATATAGAACTTTCTAAATAGGAAAAAAAATGGTGCTTAATA
The DNA here is from genome assembly GCF_000499845.2 of Phaseolus vulgaris. NCBI lineage: Eukaryota > Viridiplantae > Streptophyta > Magnoliopsida > Fabales > Fabaceae > Phaseolus > Phaseolus vulgaris. Next base: position 55,174,719 of record NC_023752.2, read on the forward strand.
CAAGATCAATTTTTAATTTAACTTTTTTTTTCTTTTTTTTTATCAACAAAGAATATAATCAATTAAGAGAGACATTTCAAAGATGTCTCAACCCTTATCCAAGATCCACATGTAAGTCAAGGTAGCCAGTCAAGGTAGCCAAACCAGAAAAATAAAGAAGACAACTGAAAGAAACCCTACATGAATGAATGGGGTGCCAATAAAGGATGCTTCATTTTGATGTGAGTGGAACATCAAAGCACTAACTAATGGTGTACCTTTTACATTTGGAACCCGACTCTCATTCTATTTTACTTTAGCAATTTAACAAGTCCTTCGGTTTTAATTTTTGGAATACTATTCTCTTGCTTTTCCCTCGTTACTTTTCGATCCAATAAATAAGAAAAAAATGATATTATAGGTCCTTTGATATCAATTTTTTTTTATACATTACTAACCAATCAATTATTATTATTTTACATTTTTTAATTTTTTATTTACTTTACCATTAAATTTCCAACTTCCATTTATATTATCACTAATTTTTTCCCTACATTTAACCATTCAAATTTTGAGTTTTCATATATTTAAAAAAAATTACTTTTATTTACAGAAAAGAATCTAAGGCCAAACAAAATACATAAAAAAAAACAATTTTGTGCACCAATAAAAGGGCATGTGGAGCAAAGTTTAAACAGCAAGAGGAAGTTTGAAGAAAAGAAAAGAATAGAATAGTGGTAGAAATGTTTTGTGAGTAGAAATAGTTTTCTCTCTCTCTTGCAGTGCAACACTAATATTTCATTCTCCATCAACACACATCTATCTTCCTTCAAAGATCACCACTCGTAAACTTCTCATCACTTCTTTATTCTCTCTACTCTTTACCTTCTACTATTACTTGTGCCATTCTCTGATGTAAATTAAAGTTTGACCCTTTCATTTTGGTTAGAAAATGATGAATCCTGGTGTGGAAATTTCGGATGAGTCCAACATTGAGATTACAATACCAGGAGACGAAATTCCAATATCAGGAGACGAAATTCCAATATCAGGTTTTTTCATACAATAATATTGGTAGATAGATTTGAGTTCTGAAGAAGATGATATATATATAGTGATTAAAATTAGAGTGACTAAAATTAAGTTTGAAAGGATTGCAGATATCTACTGGTGTGCATTATGGGGTGACTGAAGAAGATGCTTGCAGTTCACTTGGCTGCTTTATCTGGCCACCACAGAATAGTCAAACATTTCTGCTCTCAGCAACATCTGCTTGACAAAATGGCTTACAAGGATATTCAAAAACTCTTTTTCATGACCATTGGCAACGACATGTTTGGTAAGTGCATCTACAACTCATTAAACATCCTTCTTTACCCCTTCTTCTTATCTAATTATCTTTTACTACTTAATTCAACTGATATGATTCTATATCATTTGGTTTAACATTAAATGTTATAGTAATTCATAGAGACTTTTCATTTATCAAATTAAATAGTCATAATAGGTATGTCTTCAAATACTTGAATAAAAGTAATACTCATGCATATTGACTTACTTATTTTTTTTATTTATGATTTATAACTTCTCTCCCTAATCAGAAAATTCTCAAACAAATTTTGCATGTCTTACTCTCAATCTTCTACATTCTTCAAATTTAAAGGATTAGTGAAAACATTTTGCAACTTGTGTGTCAACATAAATTTCCACATTTTTTCATGACAATTTTAGAAAGCTTCATTATTTGATTCACAATGATTATTACTCCACTGTCAATCTAAAATTGACTCGTAATCCATAGCACACAAGATTCAAAGTCTTCACAAACTTTTTTACCTTCTTAATTCCTTTAAGGGTGTTCTTCAAAATCTCCCAAACTTGTTTGGAGGTGGATGCATTCAACACTATCTCAAACATAACTCATCTAATCTTAATGGTTATAAGTAGTGGTTATTAAGGCTTCTTCATTTTTGGTAAACTCTCTTTCTCATTCATTAGGTAACAAAGTAAAGTTTCTCACAAAGTAAAATACCCTTAATGCATTCAAACTCATCATTCTTGTACATGTTCATCATCACTATTTAATTTGTGCATTTGACAGATGTGGCCCTTTGTGTATTTAAAGCATGTCCCCTTGAATTGAGAACTGCAAGAGATGAAGAACAGCTAACAGCATTGCATATGCTGGCGCGGAAGCCTTCAACAGTTCTAAGTAAGCTTCATTTCCATTTTGGTTGTTAATTAATTTAGAAATTTATGCATAAAAAAAGCAAGAATGACTCCTTAATTGTCGATATTGAGTGTTATAATAGTAATGGATTAGGTATTTATTAAATTATTAGTCTCATAAATACAAACGTATAGCAACTGATGAGAAAATATTTGCCCTTAGGCATGGAATTAGAGGACGACAAAGTTAGTGGAGGATCGGGTATTGTATTGCTGAGAGAGATATGGGCTGAAGTTGGAAAATTGAGAAGGGAAGAGATTTCTACGTTGATTACTGAACCCTCGGTAGCGTTGTTTGATGCAATAAATTCAGAAAACGATAACCAAGTAATAAACACTTTTTTGGAGCGTATTGGTATATTCACGACCGTAAAGGACCCTAAAGGACGAAACCCACTGCACTTGCTTTTTCTACATCGACGTTATGAAATCTTTAAGTGGCATGAAAATGAATGGAAAGAGCAGTTACGAGCAGTAGACAGTGGAGGTAACAATGTTCTACACTTGGCTGCGCATCTGCCACCTCAACTCCAATCATTCTCCGGTTTAAAAGCAAGCAACCAAATGCTGATTGAGGTCAAATGGTTCAAGGTCAATTCATTCATTTTCCTATATTCTTATTCACTCATTCTTTATCAGTATTGTATTGTAAGACATCAGTTCCACAAATCTTCACATACTTTTTGTTCATAAACAGAATGTGGAGAGAAACATTCCTGTTGAATTCAGGAGTTCCAGAAACAAGGAGGGGAAGAGACCAGTTGATGTATTTTATGATGAACACAATCAGTTATCTAAAGATATCAAAGAAACAGCCAAAGGAATAGCGGATTCTGGAATGATTGTGGCAACGCTTGTTGCTACCGTAGCATTTGCAGCTGCTCTCACTGTTCCTGGTGACAAGAACAATACCTGGTTCATTGTCTTCATTTTCACAAACGCTGTCGCATTATTCACTTCTTCTGCGTCCATACTCTCTTTCTTGTCAAATTTCACTTCTTCAAGATTCGCACAAAGTGAATTTGTCGTATCACTACATCCCAGCTTGACTTTTGGACCTGTGTTACTAATCATCTCCGTTGCTGCTATGGTTCTGGCTTTCATTGCAGCATCCTTTCTGATATTTGCTCACAAAACCAAGTGGGTTTCTTATACAGTGGCTCCAATGGGGGTTTTCGCATTACTTTTGTTTCTTCTCTTTCAATCTAAGTTCTGCGACGACCTCTTTTGGTCCAGATACTATCGTCCCAAACTTGAGTAACTTATTACTTAGGCACCTACATTACCTTCATTAAGTGTTTTTTATCCGTGTTTTAATTACTCCATGGCTGCTGTATCCACCTCATTGTATCATTTGTTTGTGAAACAATAAAGTTTGTGGTTGAATTTGATGAGATTATTAAAAATGCATCACAACACAACTCAAATCTGTTAATATCGCAATCTTTCGCTTCAAATTTAACCTGCATCAACTTCAATGATCGTAACATGGATGAAACAAATAGTGAGCATCAAGTAAGCTGGTGGAACAGAATCATTCCAACATTTGATGCATGCTTCAAAATACGCATTTTTTCACACGATAGCATTGGAACAGACTCATTTCTATATTTCTCTTTTATAATTCATAAGAGTAAAATTTTCTTTATTTTAAGGAACCCTGGGCATTGAGTTCTCGCAACAACTTAACTGTTTCATCTCACAATTCATGAAAAGTTCTTTTTATGAAGCAAAAAGTCTTTTATTTATATATATAGAACACTTGATGTTCCAACCTATATGATACCTACTTCTATGTAAGAAATGCTTATTTTTTGTATTTATATATGAAGAAATATTAATATTTAATTAGTACATCACCACAAAAAACCTTGACCTATCCACTTTTACCACAAATAACATATACATAAATTCATGGAAACAAAAGATCGTCACCCTCCCAATAACCAGTAAAAAAAAACGGATTTACTTATGGACAAAATCCTTATTTTCTTTCTTTTTAAAACTAAATATAAATAATTGATCATAATGTTGTTTGCTTTGGTTATTTTTTTTTCTAAAAAAAAAAAGAATTAATTGGGATGTCTACCCTTAAAAAAAGCAGAACCTAATCCTAACAATTTATTACAAAAGTTCCATACATGATTCACCATCATACATTCATAGAATAAATATTGTACTGATTCTTCAGCTGTATCACACAAGTGCTTGGTATTTGTATTTCACTCTAAGTTTTAGGTTATCCTTTGTGGCCACTGCATTCATCCCCATTATATATACAAACTGCAGTGCATTTGGAAATTCTTTTACTTTCTAAATTGAACCAAAAAATTCATTATGTTCCGTACTATTGTTACCTTGTATAACATAATCTGCAGACTTTATAGTAAACAGGTTAGATATATCTCCTTTTCACTCCCAGAAATCTAGTCCCTCATGCTTTGGTGTGTGTTTTGATATTAAGAATGTTGTGATCATAGGTATTTCCGCTCAAAACATTCTCTCCTCCATTTCATTTGTCATTCTCAATTATTATTATTCCAAATACCCATCTCTGGTGACAGAATCTGTTAACCTCGAGTGACCTTGGTGTTTAGCTTTTGTAATAGATGTTGTATGTGAAGCTTTCAAGAACTATTCTTGTTGTTTATCATTGTTACTCCTACTTGTTCCAGTTTTCTTCTCTTGAATATAATGTGTGGGTCTAGAGTTGTTTTGATCAACACCATTAGGTTCTCAGCAATTTGTTGTATGAAGTGGTATCGGTCCCCTCTTTGTTGTTTTACCCGCTTCGATTCAACTTTGTGTGATAATCCACATAAATTCCTTCATAAATTGACAAATCACAAACAGATGGTGATAAACGTTGGGAAAATTGTGTCCACGCCATTGAAAAAGTGTGAAGCTTCAACTTTATATATTCTCCCATCCAACACTAACTTACCAAATCGAGCTCATCAAGTAAGGTGCTTTGGAATCTAATTCTCCTTCGTTTTTCTTCCCCTTACTATTGATTCCAATCAATGACAAAATCAACACAGGTCCTTTCATATTAGAAAAATAAAAATAGTAATTACACATTTACAGTTAAATTTTCAACTTTAATTAAGGCTTAGCAAAATACAGAAAAAAGTATTTGTGCAAAAATAGAAAGGAAAGCAAAAGTTGGAAAGGAACAGAAGTTTTGTGAGTAGAAAGAGATCTGTAAATAGAATAGAATATAAGAGTGGTGTTCACTCTTCATTCTCCATCATATCAGAATTGAAGCGTTCTACCACGTAGGGTTCCCTTATTACCTTGTTCATTCTATATAAATTTTTATGCCTCATCTTATAAGTCTCTGTCATCGCCTACAATACAACAGTCACCATACTCTACTTGCCACTTCATTTTCCCAGGTAAATTCAATTATTCACTTTCTTCTCTATATATTTTTTAGCTTCAACTATGCTTCCTGTTTAAACCCTCCATGCCTTTGCCTAAATTATACATTTCCAAATAATTTCGCCTAAATTTTCTTTTATGCTTATCAAAATTACAAAACTATGATGTCTCTAAGTAAATAAGATGTGATGAAAGTGATTTGGAGAAAACACAAAAATTTAAAACATATCATGCTTATTACCTAAAACATCTTCTGTATTAAACTTAAAATTATAAAAATAGATTGATTTTAATTTTTTCCACCATTTTTTAATCCTTTAGCATATTATTTTATTTATTTTAGTCCATACACATATGACTTTTAATTATTTTTTTGACCTTACTATATAATTAAATGAATATATCTATGAAGTTTACACATTAAAAAGTAAAATTCCACTACAGGAAATAGTGGTGTTATCCTTCCTAAAAATTTCACACAAAAATTAAAGGAAGACACTAAATGATAATTAATATTAGCGTGAATTTAGTGTCCCATTAGAAATTGACTCTAATTTAAAGGTGGTTAATGCATTAGGGAGGACTATGAGGGGACATAATTATTTGTAACTTAGTGTCCCTTAAGCCTACATAAAGTAAAATAAATTATTTATTATTTAAACTATAGTGTGAGTTTAGCCAACATAAAGTAGACACAAAATTAAAAATAATAAAGTTAGTGTCAATTTGTTAACACTATAATAAATATAAAATTAAATTATTAAATTTAGTGTCGCATATGGGAACACTATATGAACGGAATAATGAAAAAGTAAACATTTAAAGGCAACTTAACCCACACATATATTAAAGTAATAAATAAAATGACCATCTTTGTAGCGTTTTCTTTCTCTTCAAAATATGGTCACACATTGATAAACCCACAGCTAGCATCTATATTTTTGTAGACAAATATTTTATTATTTAATTTAATATTATTAAAGTCATATCACCTAGATTGAAATTATAATTAAATTTATAAAATCACTAGGTAAGAATTATACTACTTGTAAATTGTTTTAAAGTTACATTCCACTTTTTAATTAAAAAACATTTTCAATTTAAAATAGGTGATTTCAATTACAAAACATGCAATATTTTTCAACAGTCAATTAAAATCTCAATTTCAAATTTTTTTCAACCTCCAATCCAAATTTCAATTATAACACTTCAATTTATTTTGAACAGTCAATCCAAATATCAATTTGCAATTAAACTAGAATTTTAAGTATAACACCTGCAATGTTTTTAATAGGAAATCCAAATTTAAATTTACAAGTTACAAATCAAAATGAATAAGAATTGATTTTCAATGTACTTGCAAAATTGATTTTTATATTGTCCTGTTCCGAACAGACCGACCCATTAGATGGCCCGATGACAGCATTATCATATAACGCGCTGATGCAAAAGCTCTGCTCGGATCAGTACCAACCGAGCAAGCCCAATCAAGAAGAGATGGGTTTAGGCAATATTTCCAATATTATCCAAGGAAAAGAAAGAATCTGGAAAATTAAATGTCCTACATGTCATACATTAAAAAAGACACTTAACGCCTTACTAAAGATAATATAGAATTAATCTTATTAATGCACGTGATTTTGATATACAATATCTCGATCTTTTTTAATGTTCTGATTTACTTGCGTAATATCCCTTATTATATTATAAAAATGTTTTGATTATATGACAGAATACCCCGATTTATATATAGGATATTCTGATTTTATGAAAGAATACTACGATATGTCACATTAAAACTAGAGAAACCAACGTAAAAAAATCCAAACCCATGAGGAGTAATCTCAACTCGAATTTTGACCCTATATTCACTATATACACATAATTTAATGCTCTTACTAACTTGAGAGTTTGAGTATTTTCTGCAGGTGAAGCCCCCTCATTCCTTGGGAGCTGAATCACTAGAGTTTGAAGGGAGACCACTCGAAGCCCATCCGGATTTCAACCGACCTCTTCTCGGTGAGAACAATTTCCTAAGACCTGCAATGCTTTTTAATAGGTAGTCCAAGTTTAAATTTGCAATCAATATGAAAGTTTAATTATAACACCTGCAAGTGGTTTCAAGTTCCAAATAAAAAACAATTGAATTTCAATGTACTTGCACAATTGATTTCCTAACACTTGCAATGCTTTTTAATAGGAAATCCAAATTTAAATTTGCAATCAATATGGAAGTTCAATTATAACACCTGCAATTGGTTTCAAGTTCCAAATCAAAGGAAAATGTCATCTCAAACTGGAATGTAATAGGAAATGTAATGTAAGTGGACATAAAGATAATATGACCTAAAATGGTTGCTACAAAGATGACAGTGGATTGTAAAATAGAAAAATCTATGAAAATGAATTGAGTATTGGTATGGGATTAATGAATAGAATAATACCTATACCAAAAGTATACTAAAATTGAAACATAAAATTTTGAATTAGTCAATTAAATTGAAGACATGCATATTAGTTAATTTTAATTACAAAATGATGAACTCAAGGCAGGAGTTGATCACCAAAGTTCTGAGCATAGTGAGGGTGAACATGAGTCGTGTCTATTGAGGTGTCACCCTGTTGCCACTCCATCATCATAACTAATTTTTGCTCCATGGACTTTATTTTATCTTCCAACATTGCATACTTTTGATTTGCTTGATCAGCTATTTGATTTGCTTGATTTGCTCTTTCATTTGCTTGATCAACTCTTTCATTTGCTTGCAGTACTTGTTGATGAAGTTGTTCATTATGAGATAAGTAATCACTGGAAGGAGCCCATAATGAAGGTTGAGTCAGGAAGACACTCCAGGGCGAATGTTGGTAGCCAAATCTGCAGTGCCATAACATCGACCTCTACTCTTGCCTCCGACAACATCCTTCTAGCATTGAAGTTTTGTTGTTGGATTGATCTCTTGGAGGTTAGAAATTGATCCTTTAGAGTTGTCAAATTGGAGGGATTTCAACCGCTCATGGTAGGTTTCCTAGTGCATTGTGGAAATTCTAAGTGGGACAATACTAAATTAGAAATATAAATCGTGTACACAAAATTAGAACAATAGCTTACATAAGTCTGTCGGGCACGACTATCTACCCAAAGTCCATCATTCTTAGTGTGTGGCCATGGATAACTCATCGGGTTCAACCGGTCGACCAAATTTACGTTCCTAAAATAAATGGAAAAGTTATCAACATTAGATTTACTGAATTCAGGCTTATGTACCGAAATATAGATACTTACTAGGCCCAATGCAATGTCAAGGTGTGATTTATGGCCAGTAGAGTGCAATGTCCCACCTCGAGTCGATGACCTATTCAATTTATTTTGGACTGATTTCTCTTTGAACTTTTTAGAATCTCAATAGTTTAAGAGACTAATCCATGCTTTTTCTTATAATGTTCATTCGATTATAAGGATTGAGTAAGTAGTTTAACCTATGTTAACACCATTTTTTTGTGAATTTTTTTTATGAAAACATATTAAATTGGAATAAACTATTTTATTACTTTAAGACAAGGAAAAGGTACCCATTATATACCATTTATTACTCCAACAATTCAATATTGAATCCTAACTTAAGTGTTAGATACAAGTACCATCCACTTTGACCAAGGCCGAAGATCGAGACCTGGGAGAGACCGAAGACTGAGACCTAGGAGAGACGATCGAAGACCAAATTCATATAGGAGAAACGCATAAGAGAATATTCGCACCGTAGCAAAAAGACCTTCCCAACCCATACAAGATCAATTTCATAGTTGCAGACCTATAACTACTCTATTTTGAATCTCACCGTTATGCGTACAAGCTCACTCCCCACCACCCGGAACCTTTATTGTCACAACACTCATACTTGCAATTGTCCTATCACATATGAGT